>NW_006408524.1:15933404-15934715 GCF_000296735.1 Chrysochloris asiatica
ACGACAAACAAAAAACCAAACCAGTTGTCCATGGTTCAAATGATTCAATTCCAACTCATGGTTATTCAATTGCTTCATCAGGTTTTCTTGGCTGTAGTCTTTACAGAAGGAGATTGCCAGGCCTTTCTACTTTGGTACATCTAAGTGGGTTCAAGTTGCCAACCTTTCTAGGTTAGTAATCAAGCCTCCACAAAAGACTCTTTTTTAAATGTTAAAGAACAAAGATGTCCCTTTGAGGACTAAGGTGTGTCTGACCCAAGCCATGGTATTTATATGCATCTGACATCTGGACAATGAGTAAGGAAAACCAAAGAAGAATTGATGCCTTTGAATTATGGTGTTGGCAAAAGATACTGAATACACCACACACTGCCAGGAAATGAGCAAATGGATTTTGGAAAAAGGAGCTCTGGTAGTGTAGTGGTTACAAGTCAGGCTGTTAACTTAATCCAAGATCAGCAGTTTGAAACTACCAGCTATTCTGAGGGAGAAACATATGGCTTTCTGTTCCCATAAAGATTTACAACCTTGGAAACGCTGTGCAGGGTTGCTGTGAATTGGAACCGACTCCATAGCACATCACCACCACCACCATTACCACCACCATTTTGGAAATAGTTTAGCTAAAATGTTCCTTAGAAGTCAGGATGGTAAGACTTCGTCTCATGTTATCAAGAGAGACCAGTCCCTGAGGAAGGACATCATACTTAGTCAGCAATAAAAAACAAAAAAACAAAAACAAAAAACCCCGAAAACCCCGCAATGAGATGGATTGACACGGTAGCAGCAACAATGTGATCAAAAAGCACCAATTGTGAAGCTGGAACGGACCCAAGAGTGTTTTGTTCTGTTGTATACAGCGTAACCTTGATCCAGAGCTGATTTACAGCACTAACCCCAATGAAAACTAAGTCAAGAGTCAATTGCTTGGACTATCAAGGGACCTGAATCCTGTGAGAACAGGAATTGAACAGAACAGCCTAGTGTTTCCAGTTCTCTTAAGTTGTTTGCCTTTCACCAGGTGCAATGTTTCCACGTTTCTATCACTAATTTTGGTGGAGCATATTTGAATTTTCTGTCTCTGACAAGTTTCTGCCTTATGTAGTTTCCAGTTTTCACAGGTGTACTGTATGTATACGGTGGTGATGTGCCGTAGAGTCGGTTCCGACTCATAGCAATCCTGCATAGGGTTTCTGAGGTTGTAAATCTTTATGGGAACAGAAAACCAGTTAATTCTCCCACAGAATGACTGGTAGTTTTGAACTGCTGACCTTGAGGTTAGCAGCCCAATTCGTAACCACTATGTTACCA
>NW_006408524.1:15935260-15937839 GCF_000296735.1 Chrysochloris asiatica
CACTGGTAGCATAGTGCATATGTGTATACATATATATGTATATATATTGTTGTTATTAAGTGCCATTGAGTCAATTCCAACCCTATGTATATGCTGTATTAGACTGAAGAAGGTTTTTAGCTAATTCAATCAAATTAAATTGATTAAACAATTGATACATGAGGAGTACATCATGCCAGGTGCTATGAAGGAATTGAAGGGTTCCTACATGGATATTTATGATTTGCTTGAGGAGAACACATTTAAATATTTCAAGGTAACTAACAGACCCATTCAAGCCAAGCCACTGCTGTGATGTTGATTCCAACACCTAGTGACACCCCCAGACAGAGGAGAACTGCTCCTTAGGGTTTCCAAGACTGTAAATCGTCATGGAAACAGACTGCCCATCTTTCTCCCAGGATTTTGAACCACTGACCTTTTCAATTGGCCCTGAGCGCTTTAAGGACTGCACCACCAGGGGTCCTTGAAATAGCAGGAAAGTAAAATAACACGAAACAGTAGGCGGTACAAAGTAAAGCATGATGAGTCTCTAAGTATTGTTGTTGCTAAGTGCAGGCAAGTCAGTTCCAACTCAGAGCCACCCTGTATAAGGTTTCTGACGTTTTTGGGTTTGAACTAAAGACCCGTGTTTATCACATAGCACCACATCAGAACTCCCTCTAAAGAGCAAAACAGAATTCATATTCTGCAATTGGGGGACTAGAGATAATATTTTTAAGGTTTTTAGTTTTTAATTTCTTTGGATGAAGAATGCAACTTTTCTTTTTTTTTCACTAGTATTGAGACTAGTGAACAAAAGTGGATTATTGGACAAAAGAAATGAGCTTCCTCTAATGGGATTTTGATCCTGATGCCAGAATTTGCCCCTGTCTACTGCAACTGAATTTTGCTGCTGGTGAAGAACATCACAGACTGCCAGAGACCGAACAAACCGGTTTTGGATGAAGTACAATCAGAATGCTCCTTAAAAGACTTTGTCTCTCATACCTTGGGTATTTCATGAGAAGCTACCAGACCCCGGAGAAGGACATCATGCTAGGTAAAGTGGAGGGTCAGCAAGAAAGAGAAAGACCCTCAATGAGATGGACCGACACAGTGACAGCAACAAACGTAGCAATTGTTAGGATGACGCAGGACTGGGCAGTGCTTCATTCTGTTGTATATAAGGTCACTGTGAGTCAGAAATGACTTGATGGCACCTTACCACTACAGCAGAGATGAAATTCCGCAGGGTTAAAGTGCAAAAGAAAACCTCGAGCCTATGTCTCTTCTCTCAAAGGAATGAACCTACAATTAAAACTGGAAACTATCCTGATGCTGCACACGTGATCTACATGGATATAATACTGCTACTGCACTTAGACATGTACTGTTTTAGAGACTGTAAAATTGGATTGGTTGGAGGAGTTTTAACTGTAGAACTAAACGTAGAGTAGGATATGGGGGAAGGGCAATTCCACGTACTCACTGTGCGGGGTACTTGACATAGGTCACAACATTTAACTCCCTGATTATTATTTAGAAGTGGGTGCAAGTTTCCCCATTTGAAAGAGGCACAGGGCTCTGGGTAAAGGAGAGCCCTCCAGGAAGATAGCAGGATTAGGAACTATCATTGACTGCCCATACTGGAGAGTCAATGATAGTAGTCCCTTTTTTGACCTTGCATTCTAATGTGGTGGTGAGGGCTCTAAATCATTAGGATGAAATTAAAGTAGCCTCTGTTCAGTGTGAGATAGAAAATTGCTTTGAAGGCAGAGAGAAATCCTTGGGATCCTGGAAAAAAGATAAATGCTGTATTACATCTGGTAATTGCTTGCTCTAATAGATACAAGAGGTTACACATGTTACAGTGATTAAGAGATATATTCCCCGAAGAAATAGGATGCAATGTTTTACCTTTAAGAGGATACGAGAAGAAATGCGATTTAGCAGTCCATGGGATCAGGGATGCATATTTCTAATTATCATAGCAAAACTTGCTCACTCTAAATAAACACCTGAATGTGCAAAGACACAAGTTACATTAACTGCTAATGTATTCCCCAGTCCCCAAATGAGAGCATATTACACATTCCACTTTGCATTCTGCTTTGAAAATTTAACATATTGTAGACTTTCATATTAATAAATTTAATAGCTATTTTTCCCATTTCAATTGTGCTAATACATGATGTGCCATGATGTATTCAATCATTTCAACATTAATTAAGACTTAAGTTGTTTTTGATTATTCAGAAATAGTGCCATGAACAATCATCTTTGAGAACTTGTCTGATTATTTCCTAAAATGACTCCTTAAGGTACAATTGCTGCTGCTGCTTCTTTTTCTTCTTCTACTTCTTCTATGGTCACTGCTGCTGAAATTTTTCTTCTTTTCTGTCTCCACCTACTTGTCCTTATTTTCTTCTTCCTCCTTCTCCTCCTTTTTTTAATTTTCCTGCCATATTTTCACTCTTCTTTATCTGAATTAATCTTGAAATTAAATGCTTAACAAATGATTTCCCCTCGTGGTTGTATTTAAAGTGTCTAAGGCAATGAATTTTCCTCAGACTCTGCTTTTGCTGTGCCATGAAGAT
>NW_006408524.1:15938679-15943522 GCF_000296735.1 Chrysochloris asiatica
GCAAGATGGATTGGCAAAGTGGCAGCTTCAATGGGCTCAAGCATGGCAACAATTGTGAGGTTGACCCAGGACTGGGCAGTGTTTCATTCTTTTGTGCATAGGTTCACTATGAGTTGGTACTGACTCTATGGCACCTAACAGCAACAACAAGGCAATGAATTTTCCTCAGACTCTGCTTTTGTTGTGCCATGAAGATTCTGATAATGTGCTATTGTTATTTTTATTATTTCCTACAATGGATATAATGTGCATGTTGATGTCTTCTTTGGTCAAAGAATGGCTTGTGAGTGACTTTCCAACGTTTATATATTTTATTCAATTCAATTTCATTTTATTTCTGTCTTGAATTACTTTTGGGAGACAAGATCCATATTTTTAGATATTTTTAAATCTAACTAAAAAGGGTCTTCACATTTAGTGATTTTTAAAATTGGACTTTGTTGTTGTTATGTGCCCTCGAGTCAATTCTGACTCATAGCAGCCCTGTTTAGGGTTTACAAGAGTAGCTGGTGAGCTTGAACTTCCAACCTTGCACTTCAATTGGCTTTGCAGTCTGGTGCATTAACCCACAGCACCACACCAAGACTCCAATATTGGACTTTAGTTTGTTCTGTATTAATATGCCACCACTTATCTGCCAGTTTGCTTTACTGTGGTAACTTGAACGATGCTGTGATGCCGGAAATTTTGCCACTGGCATTTTAATTACCAGCAGAGTCACCCATGGTAGACAGGTTTCAGCAGAACTCCCAGACTAAGACAGACTAGGACGAAGGAGAGGTGGACCACTTCTGAATGGTGAACCACTGAAAACCTTATGACTAGCAACAGAACATTGTTCAGATATTTTGCCAGAAGATGAACCCCTCAGGTTGGAATGCACTCAGAATATGACTGGGGAAGAGCTGCCTCCTCAAAGTAGAGTTCATGAAGCAAAAATTTCAGGAATTGCATCTGCAGATGTGGCACAAATCAAAATAAGGAGAAACAGCTGCAACTAGCCATTAATAATCAGAATATGGAATTATGAAGTGTGAGTCTAGGAAAATTGGTAGTTGTCAGAAATATAGTGGATCACAGAAAGACAATATCCCAAGCATCAATAAACTGAAGTGGACTGGTGTTGGCCATTTTGAATCAGATAATCATGAGGTTTACTATTCTAGGAACAACAAACTAAAGAAAAATGGCATTGCATTTATCATTATCAAGAGCATTTCAAGATAAATCTTGAAGTACAATTTTGTCTGTGGTAGGATCATATCCATGCATCTACAAGGAACTACAGGTAAGACAACTATTATTTAGATTTATACACCAACCACTAAAGTCAGTGATGACGAAACTGAAGAATTCTACCAACTTCTACAGTGTATTATTGAACAAACATACAATTAAGATGCATTGGTAATTACTGATAATTGGAAAGCAAATGTTGGAAACAAAGAGGATGCGTTAGTAGGTGGAAAATGTGGCCTTGGTGATAGAAATGATATTGGAGATTGCATGATCGAATTTTGCAAGACCAAAGACTTATTCATTGCAAATATCTTTTTTCAACAGCATAAAATACATTTATACACTGGACCTCACCCGATGGAATACAAAGGAGTCAAATTGACTAGAGATGATGGAATGATGAAGAAGCTTAATATCATCAGCCAAAACAAGGCCAGGGGCCATCTGTGGAACAGACTATCAATTGCTCACATGCAAATTCAGACTGAAGCTGAAGACAATTAAAACAAGTCCAAAAGAATCAAAATATGACTTTGAGTATTTGTTGTTATTTCCATTAAGTACCTTAAAATCTGTTCCAATTTATAGCAAACAGATTTTCCAAGGAGTGGTTAGAATAATCGACCTATAGATTAGCAATCCAGTGCTTATATTCCTTGACTATGGCGCTGTGGGTTAATGCGCCAGACTGCAAAGCCATTTGAACTGCAAGTTCAGTGATTCAAGCTCACCAGCTACTCCTCGGAAACCCTATACAGGGTTGCTATGGGTCGGAATTGACTCAATGGCACTTCACAACAACAAATATCCCAACTTAATTATGTTGTTGTTGAAGTTATAGACCATCTCAAGAATAAATTTGACACATTGGACACTAATGATCAAAGACCAGAAAGAAGAGTTGTAGGATGGCATCAAGAATGTCATCCATGAAGAAAGCAATTGCTGTTGTGTTGTTATTAGGTGTTGTTGAGAGGGTTCTGACTCATAGCAAATCCAATGCACAACAGAATGAAACACTGCTCAGTTCTGTGTCATCCTTACAATTGTTGTTATGCCTGAACTCACTGCTGCTGCTACTATGCCAATCCATCTTGTTGGGGGTCTTCCTCTTTTTAGCTGACCCCCACTTTCCCAAGCATGATATCCTTCTCCAGGGAATGGTTCCTCCTTATAAAGTGTCCATAGTATGAGAGGAAAAGTCTCACCATTCTTGTTTCTAAGTAGCATTCTGGCTGTAGCTCTTCCAAGATAGATGTGTTTGTTCTCTGGCAGTCCATGGTACTTTCAATATACTTCATCAACACCATAACTCAAATGCATCAATTCTTCTGCAGTCTTCCTGACCAATTTTCATATGCATATGAAACAATTGAATACTGTGGCTTGAGTCAGGTGGACCTTAGTCCTCAAGCTGATGCCTTTGCTCTTGAACACTTTAAAGAGGTCTTGTGTGGCAGAGTTGCATATTGTAATACGTCATTTAATTCCTTGACTGCTGCTTGCATTAGTGTTGATTGTGGAACCAAGCAAATGAAGTCGTTGATAACTTTAATTTTCCCCCCATTCATCATGATGTTATTTATTAGTCCAGTTGTGAAGATTTTTTGTTTTCTTCACAGTGAGATGCAATCCACACTGAAGGCCTTTGATCTTCATCAGTATTTTATATCCTCGTCACTTCCAGCAAGCAAGGTTACATAATCTGCCCTTCAGTTTCCTAAATTATCAACACTAGAAATGATACATTATTTATTGAGTTTTCTCAGGATAAATGAACAAAGCAGCTCATATGCATTTTCTTCCACTCTACTCTAGCTATCTCTTTATAAACTTTTTAAATTGGAGGCCCAGGGATTTTTGATGCAGTGTACACTTTGGTAAAGTGGAGGGTCAGAGAAAAAGAGGAAGACTCCCAATAAGATGGATTGGCACAATGGCAGCGTCAATGGGCTCAAGCATAGCAATGATTGTTAAGGTTGGCCCAAAATTAGGAAGTGTTTCATTCTGTTGTGCATATGGTCACTATGAGTCGGTACCAACTTGATGGCACCTAACAGCAACAAGACTTAAAATATGGGGCAAATAATCTTCCAAGAGATATGAGAGAGCTTCAAAGATTAGTGGAAATTTTCATTATCTTTTCCTTCTGTTTTTTTTCATGAACTTTTTGAAGAATCCACATTTTATTCAGATAAAATCAATATATGGAAACTTTTATTTTAAAATGGATTAATTGCTCATTGCCTGTATTTTCAGCCTTTACTATATAGTATGGTGTGGCACTATGGGTTAATGTGCCAGACTGCAAAGCCATTTGAGCTCACCAGCTGCTCCTCTGAAACCCTATACAGGGTTGCTATGGGTCGGAACCGACTTGACCGCACTTAGCAACAATAGTATGGTGAAAGCTAAATTTTGATTTATTCCTTAGTTGACTGAAGAGTGTCTTTAAGCCACTGTTTTAGTCTTTGATTTCAAACTCAGATATTTAAGAATGGTTTTCTATTGCTTTCCTTAATTAATTATAATTTGACATTGTAGAAAAATTTTTGCTGACATTTAATATTGTGAAGGAGAAATCTAGGATATTAATTGCTTACTTCTTTATTACTGTTTAAATATCTTGCTGCTACTGAATTCTCCATTTTCCTTAAATACAGGATTATGGATATTCAACGGATGATCTTTAGAACTAAGATAACTGGTCTTCTATAGTTCGTGTAGGATTGTTGTTGCTAAGTGACTTACATCGACTCTTACTGTATAGGATTTCCCAGGAGTGACTGGTGAGGTTGAACTGCTAACCTTGTTTGACCATTGCAGCGACTCTAGTTGATGAAATCTGTTCTCGAGATAGTCTCTAAATTCAGGTGGAATATACTCAAGGTCATATTTTGGTTCTTGTGAGCTTGTTTTCATTTTCTTCAGCTTCAGTCTGAGCTACATATGAGCAATTGATTGTTGTTGTTGTTAAGTGCCGTTGAGTCGATTCCAACCCAGAGTGACCCTGTATAAGGTTTCCAAGGAGCAGCTGGTGAGCTTGAACCGCCAACTTTGCAGTTCAAATGGCTTTGCAATCTGGTACATTAACCCACAGTGCCACACCAGGACCTGCATAGTTGGCCCCTGTCTTTGTTTTGTTGATGATATAGAGCTTCTCCATAAGATCTTTCCATAAATACAGTCAATTTGATTCTTGTGTGTTCCGTGTGACAAGTTTGATGTTAGTATTTTGAATCAAGGTGTTTGCCATGGATTACGTTGTTAGTTTTGCGAAATTCTATCATGTGATCTCCAGCATCTTTCTATCATCACAACCATAATTTTCCAATGACCAATCTTTAATTTTTTTTTAAGTTTTTATTGTGAATTGAATGATAGTTTACATGGGAGAACATCAGCTTTACATTTATCCTATTGTATTTCAATTCATTACAATGATTAAAATCCCCTCCAAGCATCATCCTTCAACAGCAATTGCTTCCATTCCCTCTGTTTTTTGTTTGTTTGTTTAGGTGTACACCAAAGCATTCAGGAATATATAACCATTCAAAGAACCAAAGGGCACACCCCTCAAGCCTGCCCTCCCTTGCTCCCCCCC
>NW_006408524.1:15943622-15947422 GCF_000296735.1 Chrysochloris asiatica
AATCAGCACAGCACACAGCCCCTCTCCCTCCCTCCCTGAGTCTATAACCCCCAACTGCTCCATCCATCTCTCTGCATCTTTGTCTCTGCCTCCATCTCTGGCGTCACTGCTTCTCTGGGTAGGGTCCCTACTCAGCTCTTCTCCCTTGATGGTCCCAGGGACCTCCGCTCCTGGAATGCAAAACCAACCACTTCCCTTCTTTTGTTACAAAACATCTACCTTTACATTTGCAACACTCACTCAAAATCAGTCCTGATAGCTATTATTCACTATTGAACCACAGAGTCTTATCCCCATCTCCTTTCACCAGCCTCATCCAGACAGGTTGGAAACCACTCAATGGAGATTCTACCTTACCCTGCACCCTCTGAAACTAGGCTCCCTCTTGAAAGCTTGTAAGTCAGTCACTTTGTGCCTTTGGAGCCCACCCCTGCGTTTTGGGTAGCCAATGTCTAAGTTGCCCATCCCTGTCAACCCTGTGTACCAATGAGGTAGGAATGATCCTTGCTGTAAAGATTCATTTCCTCTTTTGAGCTACTGCATCTATAAGTATAGGTCAAGTTCATCAAATTGTAGTGAATTACTCTTTTTTTCCTCTTCTTTCTTCTTCTAGTCGAGTTCTGATCATCCAGCCATTGAAGCCAGGTCAAATAGGTACTATCTGCAAGTATGGGTGTTTTTGTGCATCTCCCCTTACTTCATATCAGCTGGATGCTTCGCTCTCCACTCTAGTACTCTGTGGCCATGTCCCTGTCCCTGGGCCCAGGAGTCCCCAGATCTCACCATAATGCTGACCAACCGAGTCTCAATCCAGGTTAACAGGAGTCTATTGAATGTGGTCGGATTTAGCTCACAAAATCATTGCTGTTTTTCCCTCACTTACTCTTATCAGTAGACCATCGTGGTCACCAGCAAGATTACATGCCTTGTTCAGCTTGTGTTCTTCTCACTTGATGGTCCTAGGGGACTCTGTTTCTGTACTTTAAGATTAACTACTCACCCATTTTTGTTGCAAAACTTCTACCTTTACAGTTGTGACAATCACAATTAGTCATTATAATAATTATTCAATATTGAATCATAAGACTCTTATCCCATCTCCTTTCACCAGACCCATTTAGACAAGGTAAAAATTGTTTAGTGGGGACTCAGCCTTCCTCTGCATACTCTTAAACTAAACTCTTTCTTGAAAACGTGGAAGCCAGCCACTTTATGCCTTTATAAACTCCTCATCCCCTCACTTTAGGTAGCTAATGTCTACGTTGGCTGTCCCTATCAACTCTGTATACCAATGGGATAGGCTTGATCCTTGATGTGAAGACTCCTTCCCTCTCAAATTCTATGAGTCAGGAATCTGGATAGGACAATGTAGAAATGATTTGGCAGTGCTCCATCATATCTTGGACTGTCATAAGGAGAATTGAAAAGTTGGATAGTTTCAGTGACTAGATGGCTAGAACATTTTAAATATTTCCATATTTACGTATCTGGAGCCTGAGGAAATTCTAATGTTGGGCTTAGCTGGAATCATTGACAGGAATGCCTACATGTGTGCCTTTGATTTCCTCATAGCATGGTGGTGGTGGTTGTTGTTGGTGGTGGTGGTGATTGTATGCCACTGAAGCGGTTCTGACTCATAGTGACCCTGTATAGGTTGTCCAAGGCTACATATCTTTAAGAGAGCAGAAAGCGTCATCTTTCTCCTGAGGAGTGACTGGAAGATTTGAACTATTTACCTTGTGCTTAGCAGCTCAACTGTAATCTACTACAATACCAAGGCTTCTTCACAACATGATAGTCCCAGGGTAACTGTATATATTAGGTGGTTGCTCAGGACTCCCAAAGTGAGTATTCTAGTAAAATGCCTCTGGTTTAGGGACCTAACCTTTGAAATTACATGGCATCACCACTGCCACACCACTCTCTACGTGGTTGAAGCAGACACAAGCCCAATTATCTCAGGGTGATGAACAGAGACTGCCTCTTGATGGAAAGGCTGTTAAAGAATGTATGCTCAAGCTTCAAAATCTCTACAGGGGAAGAAATTTGCCACGGGTAACCTGGATGCTAGCTAAATTGCAGTGTTGGACTCTTAATTATTTTGACAAAGGAATAACCTCTCTTATTGCAAACAAAATTAAAGCCTCATGCGTGTGATTCAATTTCAGCTTATATAGTATTATTAGCAGTCTTCAATTAAGCTTTATTTTTAAGTGCTATCAGAGACTCAAGCCTCATTTATAGATGTTTTTTATTCTAATTGTCCATAATTATTGTTGTTGGTTTTTTTTCTATTCACCATTCTGCTATTTGACTGTCTTGTGTGAGCTCTCATCTCAAATCCATCTGCTTATTTGTCACTCCATTTTCTTCAAAATGTCTAAATAGATTATTACCACACACTATCAGCAGATTATCTCAGGTTTTTCTTTTTTGTTCCTTCCCAAGACCTAGAACCTCTTACTCCATAGGGAAGGTGTTTTTCACGTTAGGTAAGGAGCTCTGGTAGCATAGTGGTTACAAATCGGGCTGCGAACCGCAAGGTCAGTGGTTCGAAACTATCAGCTCTTCCGCGGGAGAAAGATGAGGCTTTCTGCTCTCGTAAAGATTTACAGCCTTGGAAACCCTATACAAGGTCGCTATGAGTCGGAACCGACTCCATGGCACACAACAACAACAAAGAACACAAAGGATTGAATCCAGAGAATAAGGGCTGTGGGTTCATATCATGACCCCTGGCTTCAGATAGGTTGCAGCTCAATACGATTAGTTCCAGGGTAAATGTTTATCTAGGTCCTCGATTCATGCTAATGATTTCAATTTCTACTTTTATATCTTTCTTGAATACAAAAGCTTCTAAGTCAATTATTTTTTTCTTATCTGAGTTGCCAGCTTTTCTTCTCCTTTCTCTCATGACAAGTTCTTATCAGAATTAAAATAGCATGCCCTGTCTTGTCACACTAAAGTCTGTTCTAAATCATAATGATGTAAAAAGATTCTTAGAACTATCAATGTTCAGGCACATTTGATGAAAACAAAATTAATAAGCCCCATCTTCTGTCATTTAAATAAGAGGAGAATCATTTCTTTAAACCTAACACATGCCTATTGTATCAGGTATCCTGTACATGTCAGCCAATGGAGAGATTCCATGTGATTTAGGAGACCATCTGGACCTCTCTAAGAATGCCCTCTTTCCCACTCTTGCTGAGGATGATTTTTTTTCTAATCTGCCATCTGACCTATATAATCCAGTTCAAGAATGGAAAAAAGCAGAGATGAACACTCAAAAGGTAGGGTGACAAGAGGATATACAGTTTGTGATCTCAGTATTTCTGGCCAATTACAATTTCTGTGAAAGTAGTGAGACAACATTCAGGATGCCCCTGGTGATAGATGCAGTGAACCACATGAGAATGGGATTCAACTGCTGCTCCAGTTTCTATCAACAAGGTGGTGAGGCCAGCTATTGATGGGGTTGGGAAGTCAGGGATGTCTGCCTCAGCTCTGGTTAGTATAGAACCAGGCCGGAGGGGTAGCAATGAGTTAGAATTATGTCTAATCCAAACAAATGAGGAGATTAAGATAACAATGTCGTTGCTAATATTCTTTGAGTAACTTCTGACTCATAGAGACCCTGTATAGGATTTCCAAGGAGCAGCTGGTAGGTTTGAACCACTGACCTTGCAATTACCAGTCCACTGCATGCTTATCCTATAGCACCACACCAGGACTCCAAGATAGAAGTGTTGTTATTGTTAAGTGCCATTGAGTGGTTCTGACTCAGTCACCCTGTATAA
>NW_006408524.1:15947532-15953153 GCF_000296735.1 Chrysochloris asiatica
TGTTAAGTGCCGTCGAGTTGGTTCCGACCCATAGCGACCCTGTACAGGGTTTCCGAGGGTGTAAATCTTTATGGGAGTAGAAAGCCTGATCTTTCAGAGGGTGTAAATCTTTACTGGAGTAGAAAGCCCGCGGAGCAGCTGGTAGTTTCGAACCGCTGACCTTAAGGTTCACAGCCCGATTCGTAACCACTATGCTACCAGAGGATCTCTGTTATTTATAGGTAGGATACCTTCTTATCTGTTTGGCTGGAAAACAGAGCTAATGTAGTTTCAAAAACACTCTCTTCGGGGCAAAAGACATGGTTGTTATACAATCTCAAGGATTCAGAAGGCAAGATTCCAAAGCCTGTGTGTGTGTAATTGGCAGTTATGTGAGAGATGGAAACCTTTTGAAATAGTCCTTAAAAATGTCTTACTGTTTCCTAACTTACTCATTGAATTTATTTAGGAGCCCCTGAGTGGTGCAAATCGTTCATGCAGTGGCTACTAACTGAAAGGAGAGAAGCTGGGGTACACTCTGAGATAACTCAGAATGGAGGCTTACTTAGAGATGCACTTCCGAAAATGAGTCGTTGAAACGTTAAGGAGCACAATCCTACTGTGATCAAGTTACTGGCGATGGTGTGTCACAGAGTCGGTTCTGACTCATAGTGATCCTGTACAGGGTTTCCGAGGCTGTAAATCTTTACAGGAGCAGAGCGCCTCATTTTTCTCCCACGGAACCACTGGCAATGAATTTGTTTTTTTGGGGGGAGTAGGGGTGGGAGAGGGTTTATTTTTATAAAGGATCCCTGTTGGCACAGTGGTTAAAGCACTTGGCTGCTAACCCAATCTTTGGCAGTTTAGACCTACCAGCTATTCCATGTGAAAAAGATGCGGCAGTCAGCTTCCATGAAGCTGTACAGCCTTGGAAAATGTGAGGGGCAGCTGTGCTCTGCCCTGGAGGGTTTGCTATGACACTTGATGGAAGTAGGTTTGGTTACAGTGGGTGCTATTATTACTTGTTTGATTTCACTTTAAATCTGATTTCCCATAATCCTTTCATTTAGAAACAGTCTCACTTGCTATTAACCTGCCAGGTGATCTGAACAGGAAAAGGGAGACTGTTATTATAGAACATCTGTTATATACTAAGTTGTATTCTCCAAACAACTACTTATTGAAAATTTAGGAGTTGCTAAGAACTCTATTAGGTGTTTTACATACTTATTGTATGCTAATTTGTAGAGTCCAGGTATGGCACGATAGGATAAGCACTGGACTGCTAACCACAAGATCCTCAGTTCAAACCCACCAGTTGCTCCTCGGAAACCCTATAAAACGTCCCTAAGGAGCTCTGGTAGTGTAGTGGTAACTAGTCGGGCTGCTAATCTAAAGGTCAGCAGATCGAAACTACCCTCCATTCCACAGGGGTAAGACGAGGCTTTCTGCTCCCGTAAAGATTTACAGTCTCAGAAACCCTATACAGGGTTGCTATGAGCCAGAAATTACTCCATGGCACACTACCATCACCACCAAAATGAGTCAATACCAACTCCATGACACTTAACAACAACAACAACAACACATTATTGATGAGTAAACTAAAGCTCAAGAGGAGATATAAAGTTACATTCACCTAAAGGAGCTCTGGTAGCATAGTGGTTATGAATCGGGCTGTGAACCGCAAGGTCAGCAGTTCAAAACTACCAGCGGTTCCGCGAGAGAAAGATTAGGCGTTCTGCTCCCGTAAAGATTTACAGCCTTGGAAACCCTATGCAGGGTCGCTATGAGTTGGAACCGACTCCACGGCACTTAACAACAACAAAAACAAAGTTACATTCACCTTGCCAGTAGAGTGGAACTTACATTCCAAAAGAGATATGTGCAGTATCACAGCCCAAACTATTCCACTCAGGACATCATGGAAAACATTGTATGTCAAAGACCAAGAGGTCTGGGTTCTATTTTGAGCAGCAGTCCTTTTTAACGCTGCATTTTTGGGAAATTATTTAATCTGTTGTATCCTATTGGTAAAATGAGTGTAATATTATGGCCCTGCTTGTTGCAGAGTTGATGTGAGCATTAGATGGCATAACAAATGGGAACATGTTGTGAAAGCGCTGTTGTTGTTAGATGCCATTGGGTAGGAACGGACTCATAGAAACCCTATGTACAATAGAAGGAAACACTGCCTGCTCCCATGCCCACCTCACAATCACTGCTACACTTGAGACCATCACTGCTGCCAGTGTGCCAATCTATATCTTTGGGACTCTTCCTCTTTTTCTCTGACCCTACAGTTTACCAAACATGATATCCTTCTCCAGGACTGCTCCCTCCTGGCAGTATGTCCAAAGTATGAGAGACGAAGTCTGCCCATCCTGGCATCCAAGGAGCACTCTGGCTGCACTTCTTCCAACACAGATTGGTTTGTTCTTTTGGCAGTCCATGCATTTAATATTCTCCTCCAATACCATAACTCAAAAGCATCAATTCTTCTATGATCTTCCTTATTCATTATCCAACTTTCACACACATGTGAGGTTATTGAAAATACCATGGCTTGGGTCAGGCACACCTTAGTCCTCAAACTAACATCTTTGCTCTTCAACACTTTTTAAAGGTCTCATGCAGCAGATTTGCCTAATGCAGTACATTGTTTTAAGTTCTTGACTGTTGCCAACCACTTGAATGAAATGTGAGTGCATGGAATAGCATCATCATCATCACTGTTGTCGTCGTCATCATTAGAAAATATAGGAAGTGGTGGTGGTTGTGTGCCACCGAGTCAGTATTGACTCACAGTGATCCTGTATAGGCTTTCTGAGGCTATAAATCTTCACAGGAGCAGAAAGCCTCATGTTTCTCTTGTGGAGTGGACTGGTAGATACTAACTACCAACCTTGCAGTTAGCAGCCCAGCTCATAATCAACTACACTACCAAGGCTTCCAAAGTACAGGAAGTGGAGAGGAAGAATTTAGAATAAAGAGGGATTGTGTCTGAGTCCCACCACGTGTTTCCCACCTTGGCTCAACAGTTTTCTTTGGGATATGAAAAGAGTGGGAAACAAAAGTCTAACATAGATGGGGACATGAAATGAATTGTATGGAAAGTAGGACAGGAAAGACTTTTGAAAGAATTAAACATCACTGATTTATAATACAATTTATACATAATTTGGGTGAAATCCTTTTCTCTACACCACTGACATCTGATTATCCACATGAGTGAAAGGCTTCAAGTGAGAAAACTAATTTTATTTTGCAAATCAAAAGATGGAATGTGTCTTAAAAAGCAATTCATGCCTAAAATCAATTTGAGTTGCTTGGAACTCTGAAAAATTAGAAATTTATAAACATAGAATATATTCATATACCTGTTATAATTAAAGAACAAATGTTGCCTGAAAGGGAATTAATTAATCTCCTGTTTTTCAGGTATTTGCTTGTAATGGTACTTTAATCATTAGCCATTCTTGACCATTCTCTAGACTTATATTGCCTCAAGTCACTCATGACAATTGAATCTTCTGGAAATGAGTAAGCCAAATAGTACGTATAAACTTGACATGTATTTTAAAACATTAAGGAGTTGAAAAGGTATTTTAAGCTCTCATAATTACATTAGAATTGTGTTGTTGTTGTTGTTAAATGCTGTTGAGTTGGTTCCTACTCATAGTGACCCTGTACAGGGTTTCTCAGGAGCAGCTGGTGGGTTTGAACTGCTGACCTTGTGGTTCACAGTTCAGTGCTGATCCCACAGTGTCACACCAGAGAATCTTCTTTATATTGAAATTTCTCTTTGTGATTTCTACAATCCTTTCTCAAGCTTGAACAGAATGGGTCCAGAACGACCCTTTCACAAATAAGGAAATATCTTTGGTCATCTAGCCACTATGCTAACATAATAATAGAAACTACAAATGAAAAGATATATATATATTTCTAATTTATAACTCCATTTTATTGATAGTCTCACAACTAGCAATTTGCCAAATGAGGTCTCTAGTCAGGTCTAGAATTCAGAGGAGTTAGATAACATAAATGCATTTTGAAGACAGGATGCTTACTTTGCTTCAGAAAAGCTTATACTGAGTGGAATAAGTCAGGACAAGCATGATTCCATTTATATGAAATGTCTAGAATAAGTAAATGAATTGTGATTTTGTTAAGAGCTGTAGAGTAATTTCTGACTCATAGCGAACCTGTATGGATTTCCAAGGATCAACTGGTGGGTTTGAAGACCAACCTTGTGGTTAGAAGTTCTGTAATTATCCTACAGTGCCACACCAGGATCCCAGCAAATGCATAGAGACCAAAATTTATTAGCAGTTCCCAGCAGTGGAAGAGAGGTGTCTTACAGATTGCTGTGATGCTGGAAGCTATGTCATTGGTATTTTAAATGTCAGCTGGGCCACTCATGGTAGACAGGTTTCAGCAGAGCTTCCAGACTAACACAGTATAGGAAGAAGTAGCGGTAGATCACTTCTGAGTGTTGAGCCACTGAAAATCTTTTATGAATAGCAGTGAAACATTGTTTGATATAGTGCTGGAAGGTGAGTCATGCATGTTGGAAGGCAATGAAAATATAACTGGGAAAGAGTGGCCTCTTCAAAGTAGTAGTTGTTGTTAAGTGCTGTTGAATCAGTTCTAACACGTGGCTTATATGGTTTCTGAGCAGCAGCTGCTGGGTTTGAACTGCCAACCTTATGGTTTGAAGCCCAGTGCTGATCCTTCAATGCCACACCAGAGTTTACCTTAATGATATGAATGGAGCAAAACTTCTGGAACCTTTATTTACACAACTCAAAAAGAGAAGAAACAGCTGTGAACATCTATTAATAATCAGAACATGGAATGGACAAAGTATGAATCTAGGAAAATTGGAACTCCTAGAATATTAAATGGAATGCATTAAGATCATTATCCTAGGCATTAGTGAGCTGAAATAGACTGGTATTGGCCATTTTGAATCAGAAAACCATATGGTTTACTGTACCGGAAATGACTAATAGAAGAGGAATGATATCACATTCATCACCAAAAAAAAAGCATTTCAGTGCTGCCTGTGATAGAATAATACCCATACACCTACAAGAATGACCGATTAATACAATTATCATTGAACTTTATACACCAACAGCTAAAGCCAGTGATGATGAAATTCAAGAATTCTACCAACCTCTTCATTCGCGCTAATGGAGGGGGCGGCGGCTGAACGATGTGCAAGAACTGCGCAGACCTGGTGGAGGTGTTAAATGAAACCCAGACCACGGAGCGGTGGGGTGAGAGGTGTCTGGAGACCAGGACGATGGTGAGAAGCTGCCTAGCAGGAAGAGACTGAAGCGGCCAGCTAGGCTGTCCTACCTACCGCGGTTGCAAGGGCGCCGTCCCGCCCTAACCATTGGATCATGGCTTTGAGGCGAATTCAACCAACTTAGAAATCCACAAGTACAGCCCAAAGTGTCTCATTACAACCCTGTCGCCCCTGCTGCGCTTCTGCATCTTGACTGACACGACATCCGAGGATGGAAATCCCACCTTTGAGCTGTACTTAAGGGCCGTAGTGCAAGGAGATTCGTGTTTAACAGCAACCACACAACCGCCACTCGTCTGTCTGTCGTGCTGTGGTGGTTTGA
>NW_006408524.1:15956918-15958068 GCF_000296735.1 Chrysochloris asiatica
CAGAGATTGAGGAACAGACTGTCAATTGCTCATATACAAATTCAGTCTGAAGCTGAAGAAAATGAAAACAAGCCAGGTGGGGAATGAATATATCTCACCTGAATTTAGAGACCATCTCAAGAACAGATTTGATGCTTATGACTGAAAACCAGAGGAGTTATGGGATGACATCAAGTACATCATACACGAAGAAAGCAAAAGATTATTAAAAAGACAGAAGAGAAAGAAAAGATCAAAGTGGATGTCAGAAGAGACTCTGGAACTTGTTCTTGAACATTGTTGTTGTTGTTAAGTGTCGTTGAGTTGGTTCTGACTTATAGCAACCTTGTATAGAGTTTCTGAGGAGCGACTGGTGAGTTTAAACCATTGACCTTTTGGTTCAAACCAACCTTGATGTCTAGTGCTTATCCTATAGTGCCACACCAGGACTCTGCTCTTGAACATAGAGAAGTTAAAGTGACTGGAAGAAACAGGTAAAAGAGCTGAAATGAAAATTTCAAAGGGCAAATTGAGAAGACAAACTAAAGTATGTGCACAGATCAGAAATTGCAAAACAAAAAGGTAAGAACACACTCAGTTTTTCTCAAGTTAAAAGAACTAAAGGAAACATTGATAGACTATAAACTGAAATGTTTCAACAAATGAATGCATGACTGGAGGTACTAACTCATCTATGTCAAGAAATTCCAACCAATTGGAATGGATTTACATTTGTACCCATTCCAAAGAAAGGTGCCCAATGACAGACTGCAAAAATCATTGAACTATGTCATTAATATCACATGCAAGTAATATTTTGTTGAGGATAATTTTAAAAATGGTTTCAGCAGTACATCCATAGGGAGTTGCCAGAGTCAGAAGAGAATATAGAGAATGAGTAATATCACTGCTGATATCAGACAGATCTCGGCTTAAAGCAGAGAATACCAGAAAGATGTTTACCTGTACTTTATTGACTATGCAAATGCTTTCAATTGTGTGGGTCATAACAAACTATGGATAGCATAGCAAAGAACAGATATTTCAGAACATGCAATTGTGCTCATGAGGAACCTGTACATAGTCCAAGAGGCAGTAATTAGAATAAAACCATGGATATTGAATGGATTAAAATCAGGAAAGTTGTGAACTCAGGTTGTATCCTTTCACC
>NW_006408524.1:15959073-15975387 GCF_000296735.1 Chrysochloris asiatica
CAACCCTCACAATCAGTCCTGATAACAATTATTGACTATTGTATCACAAGAGACCCGTCTGTATTTCATTGCATCAGCCCCGGCTACAAGCCATAGCATCTTTAATTGCCTCATATGCATGTGAAAGTTGGACAGTGATTAAGAAAAACTGTAGAAGAATTGATGCATTTGAGCTATGGAATTGGCAAAGAATATTGACTGGATCCTGGATTGCCAGAAGAATACACAGAGTGGTCCTTTGAAGTCAGGATGGTGAGGCTTGAGCTCTCATTCTTAGAATATGTGGTCAGGAGGAACCAGTCTCTGGAGTAGGACATCATACCAGGTAAAGTGCAGGGTCAGTGAAAAAAGATGGAGACCCATAAGGAGATGATTGATTGATACAGTGACATCAACAACTGTAACAATGATGCAAGAGCATGCAGTGGTTTGTTTCTATTGGTACACAGGTTCGCTATGAATTAGAATGGCCATGACAGTACCCAACGACAACAACAATGACAAGTAGTAGATGAGAGAGGAAAACATGTCATTGCTTACCCGTTAACACTGATTTGTTTCTGATTTACAACAGCCCTACCTATAGAACCAAGTACAACTGCCCTCGAGGGTTTCCAAGGCTGGAGTTGTATGGAAGTCGATTGCCACATCTTTCTCCCACTGAGCGCTGGTTCAAAACTGCCATTCTTCAGTTAGCAGTGAGGCTCTTACCCACTGCACTACCAGGAGTCCTAGCTATTGCTTTGGGGCACTGAGCATCAGTTAGAAGTGAGGACTAAATTTAGAAACAGGGAGTGGTGACGGTTGTACAACATGATGAATGGAAGCAATGCCACTGAATTGTAACTGCAGAATGAGAAATCATTTCTTGTATTACCTACCACAGTTTAAGATCAAACAAGCCTGTTTCAAGAAAACTTCAACAAGAAATAATTTGTAACATTTGTGATTTAAAAGAAAGGAACAATTGTACTTGTGCTTTTGTCTTCCTAATGCATTTGAAATGGGAACAGTGCACAATGAAATCTTTACATATATGTCCAGGAAAAGGAGCGGGCCACAGATATTTTAAGTTCTGTTTATACAAAGATTGCAATGACGGAATCATGAAGTGTGTTAGCATGGATATCATTAGCCTCCTGGCTTCAGGGATAAGAAGTGTTTCATATTCACAGGAGAGCTGAGAAAACAGTGCATAGAAATAGCTAGAACTAGCTATTTCCTAGATAGCAGTCCAGCGCATTAACACACTGCATCACACCAGGGCTCGCACACTGTTCCAAGCCAGAAATTTCCAACCTTTTTCTTTTCATGGTGACCATGTTACCTTCATACTATTTTTATGACACCCCAGGTCCAAAAGAAATACCCAGCAATTCCATTTCTTAAGTAGTGTGTCTCATGCACTTGATATGTGTTTATGTCCTTAACACTTAGTAGCTATTTGAAAACCAAAAAAAAAAAAAAAAAAAAGGGGGAGTGATTAATCTTACAGTCCAGAAACAGAGGACCCTAGGACCATCAAAAAAAAAAAAAAAAACAAAAAAAAAAACAACAACAGCAACATATAAATTGAATGAAAACGTACATGTTTTTATTTCATTCTCAAATAACTACTATTACTTGCAAATGGAATGTGTACATCTGTTTGGTCCGGGACTTTTCAAATCTTGGAATCAGATTAGATGCACCCCCTTTTTTCTGCACAATGATTTTTATGTGTTCCTTGCCTATTATGACCCCCATACCTTATGCTGTCTTTAAAGGGAATGCAGTGTGATCTAATATTGAGACTACTGTGGGCTACCTTGAGTTCTTGCTTCCCTCAGTGTTTCATGTTGTTGTTAAGTGCTGTTGAGTCAGTTCCGACCCATAGCAACCCTGTATAGGGTTTCTGAAGAGTGGCTGGTGAGCTTGAACCACCAACCTTGAGGTTCGAACTGACCTTGCAGTCCAGCACATTATCCCACAGCACCACACCAGGACTCCCTAGATATCAGATATTACCATGTTTCCCTTGATAATTTTAAATAATTCTGCCACCTTCTATGAGTTCATTGTGGTGCTCTGTGACATTGTGATATGCAGGATGAGAATCCCAGTTCTACCCACTATACATGTATCAGCCCATTTAATGCTCACAACAACTCTGTGATCTATGTACTGTTTCTAACTAATACTATTCTCCATTTTGAGACACAGAGAGGTTAAGAAACTTGCCCAAAGTCACACGGCTAGTAGGTTTGATCCTTGGCATTTTGACTCTCTCTAAAGCGTTTACTTATACCACAGAAATGCACAGGCATTGGGATCGAGGAGAACAAGTTTGAGTCTTGGCTCTGCCTCTTAGGATCTGTGTGGTTTGAGCAACTGGCTGATCTCTCTAGGCCTCAAATTATTATCTGATAAAAAGAAATCTCAATGATATTGTTAAATATTGGATGAGACAACAAGTGTTGTGAGCATCTTAGTTTAGCGCCCAGTAGAAAGTTTAAACGAGTAAATATTTTCATAGTAATTTTGCAGAGGGGCTCATGTGTCTATTACATTCTTATATATCCTCCCCCCCCCCCATAAGAACTTTATGAGATAGAGGTCTATTTGAAGAAATTAAAGCAAAAATAAAAACACAAGATATTTCAGAGGACACAGCTTTTACCTTGTGGTTAGTCTAGTTCCAGGGGCACAGACCCCCAGACTTACCCTCCTTTTCACTCAAGCCTTTGTAAGAGCTGCATGCATATGGGGCTTTGAGGGAGATGTACTTCCTGCCAACACATGATAAGATTCTGAAAGACTGATAGAAAAAGAGCATTATTTATTTTTAGGATAGAAAGAAAGAGAGAGAGGATAAAAAGTTGGAGAGTCCTTTTTATCTGACAGTCACAGTGTGTTCTTGAGGGCCACCTTAGTTTTTCATAAGAAATAAAACAGAAAACAAAAAAAGAATGGAATTGTCATCTATTAATTAAAACATGAAGAGCTGAGGGAGATCGTTGGCCCCTGACTCCATCCAATTTCTTTCTTTATTCATGACCTCCAAATGGATAAAACACATTTTACATGTATACCCATCTCCTCATGAAGCAGCCCACACATCAAATGCTTCCCACAGTGCCTTCTGCCATTTTCTGGAGTTTTTGTTATGCATGAGTTATAATGTTGTTTTTGTTAAGTGCCATCCAATTCAGTGGATGTCAGTTCCTACTCACAGGCACCCTGTATTGGGTTTCTGAGGCTGTAAAACTTTCCAGGAGCAGAAAACCTCATCTTTCTCCAGTAGAACAGTTGGTAGTTTCAAACTGCTGACCTTGAGTTTAGCAGCCCAACTTGTAACCACTACGGTACAAAGCTCCTATCCAATTCACAGCAACCCTGCATAGGGTTTTTGAGGAGGGACTAGTGGATTTGAACCACTGATCTTGCAATTAGTAACTCAGTGCTTACCTTATACTATCACACCAGGACTCCTATCATAACCCCTATACCTGTGGATGTAATTACAGGTGGAAATAGGTTTTTCCTTGTTATAGTAATGATGTCAAATCAATGTCAGGAGTGTCCTAAAGCTAATCATATCCACATTACCTATACAGCAGCACAGATATTGAGATTCAAACTCTCATCTCCTACCTGAACCCACGGGAAGTGTGTGCCCAGTAAAGATGACACATCAGGGCTCCATGTTACCGTTTTAGTCATGAGTATTTCCTGGTTTTATTTTGTGTGTGTGTTAGTGATGAAAGCATGGAATCTTTGCCTTTAAAAATTCTAGTTTCTGCCTTGCAGGAAATAACCAAAAAACAAAAACAAAAAAACTCTCCTATCTCCCCTCAGAAAAACTATTTTGAGCTTTAGTTTTATGACTTCTGGAAAAACAAAACAAAAACAAGATGTGCCTAAGTCTTTCGATTAAGCTGAAGGCCATTGGAATTGTCTGAGTTGATGGGTCATGAAGACCCTGGGAATGAAATGTTTTTCTGGATAAAGGGAAAATGTTCTGTTATTACTCCCCTTACTGTGGAATGTACAGAAACACAGATCAAATGCCTAGCTCGTTGATATACACTGCTGTATATGATGTGCTTGTTTTTGTGAGTCGGGTGGGCAGTCTTGAGGATCATCCTCCCTGTCCTCCAGACTGCTGGCTTTCTGTTAATAACACTTGGATTGGATCTTTCTCCATCGCTGTGGTTGACTACAGTGACAGGCAGCAAACCCTCACATCAATTTGGCAACATTAGGTGCCTTCAGGTGGATTCTGACTCATAGTGACCGTGTGTACAATAGAACACAATGCTGCCCAGTTCTGCTTCATCTTCATAACTGTAGCTATGTTTGACCTTACTGTAGTCACTGGGTCAGTTCATCTCATTGAAGGCCTTCCTCTTTTTCACTGACATTTTAAGCATGATGTTTAAGCAAGGTGTCCATTACCAAAGACTGGTCCCTTCTGATAACATTTCCAAAGTACATGAGATGAAGTCTTGCTATCCTCATTTATAAGGAACAATCTGGTTATACTTCCTTCAGGAAAGATTTGGGTTTTGGCAGTCCATGGTATATTCAGTATTATTCACCAACATCATGATTCAAAGACACTTTATCCATTGCCCAGCTTTCACATGCATTTGAGGAGACTGCAAGTCGGAGACAGAGAGGAAGGACATTTGTTGATGACAGAGGCCGAAGAATCTACAAGTCCAGGAACTCCAACAACTGCCAGCTACCGGAAGCTGAAATAGACAAAGAAGGACCTACTTGTAGAGCCACACCCTGAATTTAGAATTCTAGCCTCCAGAACTGTGAGAAAATACATTTCTATTACTTAAAGCCACCTATTTGTGGTATTTCTGTTTGAGCAGCACTAGGGAGCTAAGGCACTTGTGTAGTTAGGAATGGTTTTAATAGTTGCAGATTTCTTCTCTGTGATGCACAGAATCATTTACTAAAAGGAGGATGTTTAGAATTTTAAACCCTATGGCTCACAAGAGTTCACCCCTGTTTCACGGTGATCACCATGAGTCTGGGCTTCTCTACAGAACTCACATCAACAATAATAATGAACTTGTTATTGTTATTAATGTCTCCTGTAATGGACTTGTTATTAATGTATCCCGGGGCTAATGAGATGAAAAAACACTTTGTAAATGGCCTAAACAAATGGAAGGGCTTTGAGAGAATCTGAAAATGTGAAACACTGGCTCTTGTCCATCACTCTTGTAGGATGTATCTTGTGCTATATTTGCTACTTGTTTATCCCATGTTGTCTTTCCAGCTACATTGTGAGCTCCTTGAGGACAAAGACTGTTCCATTTATACTCCATTCATCCCTGCTTCCTCAAGGCTAGCCCAAATGGCATAAACCTTCTCTGTCCAATAAAAATAAAAAAAAAAAAAAAAAAGCTAAACTAAAAACTGTGAATCTGTTCAACTGTTCAACATTTCAGTGCATCACATTCTCAGCTTCTATCAAAGTCCCTAATGCTGCTCAAACAGAAATACCACAACATACCATAGCTTCCAACATCACAACGTATAAACCAGTACAGTAGGATGAACTGATAGATGATTAGTAGACACTAGAGAGTAAGCACCATTTTTATCTCCATTTTGCAGATATGGAAATAGATACATAGAAAATTGAAGTATAGACTGAAGACCAGTCTATTTTTGTTGTTGTTCTGTGTCATTGAGTTGCTTCTGACTCATAGCACCATACACACAACAACAACAACAACAAAACACTGCCCAGTCCTGCCTCAGCCTCACAATTGTTGTAACGTTTGAGTCCACTGTTGCTGCTACTGTCTCTGTCCATCTCATTGAGATTCTCCCTCTTTTTCGCTGACCCTCCATTGTACCAAACATAATGTCCTTTTCCAAAGACTGATGACTCCTGATAATGTGTCTTAAGGAGCATTCTGACTGACCTCCTCCAAGACAGATTTGCTCATTCTTCTGGCAGTCCATGGTACTTTTAATATTCTTCTTCAACACTATAGCTCAAATGCATCAATTATTCAATTATTTATCTTATTCATTGTCTGACTTTCACATGCATATGAGATGAAAGAAAACACCATGGCTTGGGTTAGGCACACCTTAGTTCTCAAACCGAAAAGCTTTACCATTGGTTCTTGATCATATGCTACCTCTTGAAATGACTGAACATTGATCATCTCTTTTTGGTAAAGTGACTCTGTATATTCCTTCCATCTTCTCTGGATGCTTTCTGCATCATTCAGTATTTTGCCCATAGAATCCTTCAATGTTGCAAGTGGAGGCTTGAATTTTTTCTTCAGTACTTTCAGCTTGAGGAATCCTGAGCATGTTTTTCCCTTGACTTTGTTTTCTTGAACTGCCCTTTGAAATTTTTTATTTAGCTCTTTTGCTTCCTCTTTTCTTCTTTTTTCTTTAGTTTCTCAAGGCTGAAGAGCAAGAGTCAGAGTCTCTTCTGACATCCATTTTGGTTTTTGCTTTCTTTCCTATCTGATGTTCTTGATGTCTTCCCACAGCTCGTCTGGACTTCGGTCATTAATGTCTAATGCATCAAAACTGTTCTTAAAATGGTCTCTAAATTTTTTAAAAAGATAGTCTATAAATTCATGTGGGCTATGTTCAAGGTGATATTTTGGCTCACATAAACTTGATTTAATTTTCTTCAGCTTCTGCCTGAACTAATATATAAACTATTGATGGTTTGTTCTACAGTCGGCCCCTTGATTTATTTTGACTGATGATATTGAGCTTTTCCACAGTCTCTTAACACAAATGTAGTCTATTTGATTCTGGTGTATTCCATTTCTTGAGGTGCATGTGTATCATCACCTTTTGTGTTGTTAGAAAGCATTATCTATGAAGAAGTCACTGGTCTTGTAAAATTCTCTATGTGATGTCCAGCATCATTTCTATCACCCAGGCCAGATTTTACAACTACTTATCTTTTGTGTTTGTTTCCAACTTTAACATTCCCATCATCAATACTTATCAATGAATATTGATTGCATGTTTGATCAATGTCAGTCTGAAGAAACTGATCGAACTCCTCAATTTCATCCTCACTGGTTTTAGTGGTTGGTATGTAAATTTGAATAATAGTCATATTAACTGGTCTTCCTTTTAGGTGTATCCTATCTGGTGTGGCGCTGTGGGTTAATGCGCCAGACTGCAAAGCCATTTGAACTGTAAGGTCGGTGGTTCAAGCTCACCAGCTGCTCCTCGGAAACCCTATACAGGGTCGCTATGGGTTGGAATCGACTCAATGGCACTTAACAACAACAACCACATCATAGCATTGTACTATAAAATAAAATACCCTTTTAGGTGATGGATACAATACTATTCCTCTTGAATTTACTGTTCCTGGCATAGTAAACCATATGATTGTCAGATTCAAAATGGTCAATGTTAGTCCATTTCAGCTCACTACTGTCTAGAACATTGATCTTTATGTATTCCGTTTAATTTTTAATGATTTCCAATTTTCCTAGATTTATACCTAGTATATTCCTTGCTCTGATTATTAATGGATGTTTGCAGCACTTTCTTCTTATTTTGAATTGTGCCCCATCAGCAAATGAAGGTCAAGAAAGCTTTACTTCATTCATGTCTTTATGGTCAACTCTACTCTGTGGAAGCAGCTTGTCCCAGTTGTATTTTGAGTATCTTCCAACTTGAATGGCTCATCTTCCTGCACTGTACCTGACAAGGTTTCACTGCTATACATAAGGTAAGTGGCTAGCCAATTAGAGGTGGACTGCCTATTTGTGCACTTAATTGTGTTCATGCAAAGTCTGAACATAGATCAAGAAGCTGTTGTTTGAGTAGAACAAGGGGCTACTGTGTGGTGTGAAATGAGGAAAGATGTGCATGATGGTTGTATTCTTTCACCATACTTACTCAATCTGTAGGATAAGCCAGTAATCTGAGAAGTTTAACTACATGAAGACGAACATGGCATTAGGGAATCTCAATGACTATCTGCAATTTGCAGATAAAACAGGCTGGCTTGCTGAAAATAAAAGAACTTGAAACATATATTTATTGAAGAAGACCAAAACTTGATCTTCTGTATGGATTACACCTGAACATAAAAACAAACAACAAAATGGATTATACCTGGACATAAAAACAAATAACAAAAACTCATTGCAACTGGACTAAGTAGGTAATATAATAATAAAAAAAAAATAATAGATTGAAGTTGTCAAGGATATCATTTTACTTGGATTTACAATCAAAGTCCAGAGAAGTTGCAGTCAAGATATCCAGTTATATTCCATTGCATTGGGCAAATCTGCTGCAAAATACTGTAAATGCAGAAGATATACTTACTAGGAAAAAAATGGGTATTTATATTTTTCATTATGCTATTTCTAAGTTTAATATGTCTAGATTTTTTTATTGCAGAGTGTATTATATAAACTTTTAAAATTAAGTAAAATGAAAAAAATCAAAACCAAAAACGCACCAAAGACCTCTTTAACATGTTAAAAAACAAAGATGCTATTTTGAGAACTGTAGTGTGTCTGACCCATCACTCATACGTATCCAAACACTGGACAATGAATAAGGAAGACAGAAGACTAATGGATTCATTTGAATTGCAGTGCTGGCGAAGAATGTTGAAATTACCATGGACTGCCAAGAGAAGTCTTGTAAGAAGTACAGCCAGAATGTCCCTTAGAAGTGAGGATTTTGTCCCTTGGATTTTGGACATGTTATCAGGAGGGACTCGAAGAAGGACATCATACATGGTAATTAGAGGGTGAGTGAAAAAGAGGAAGACACTCAACAAGATGAAGTGATAGAGTGGTTGTCACCATAGATTCAAGCATAACAATTGTGTGGGTGGTGCAGGACTTGGCAGTGTTTCATTCTGTTGTACAGAGGGTCGCTGACAACAACAGATGTTTAGTACTTAGCACATATGTGAGATGGATAGCTTGACAGCCAATACAATTGTAATTGCAATTTTGTCTGAGTCTAGACCCAGAAACAGGGTCCTGGTGCTGGAAGGTAAGCATAGGACAGCTAACAGCAAGGGTGGCAGTTCAAACCCACCTGTCTTTCCTTAGAAACCCTATGCAGGATTCATTATGAGTTGGAACCAACTTAATGGCACTTAACAGCACCAAAGCCCCAGATACAGCAAAACTCTTCATTGTTTAAATTCAAAAATGTATAAAATGATCTTGGTCATATTTATTATTTTATTTGAAATGCCAACTTTTTTTGAAATCTCAAAACATCTGACTCCATGTGTTTATGACTTTTTTTTTTTAACTTTCTGTTGTGAACTGAGTGAAAGCTTACAGACAAGATCATCAGCTTTACATTCAGTAAATTATCCACTTTGTTTCATCTCAATGATTACAATCCCTCCCTGCAACAACAGTTATCCTACTTCCTCCCAGTGGCTCACCATATATATATTATACTTCCATTGTGTTTATGATTATAAAATGCTTTTTAAAATGTCCTGCCAGATAATTTCGGGGGGAGGGGGGCTTTTGTTTTGTTAAGTCTTACTACATTCCTGGGTTTTTGTTGTGCAAGTGAAAATTCCCATCACAATGTCCCAGGAGACAAATGTTGAGAACCACAGCCTGAGAAGATACTCTAAAATGACACCGTTGGTTACATCTTTCCCTGTTCTGGTCTCTCCAGCCCCTAGTTGGCCTCTGCCATGAGTGGCCAGATGGGCCAGATGCATGGCACGACTCAGCCGTATTTCACCTGAGAGCCTGGGTTCTTTTGTTCTTCTCTTTGATGCCGAACACCTTTGTGCTAATTCTTATTTACGCCTTAAAGGCCTTGATTGCCCATGTGTCTGTGGAGAAGTTCCTGGTCTAGCGGCTATTGGTCCTCTCAAGGGCATTCACTTCAATAGAAAACTCAACATTTCATTCCTCTTGGTGCTTCTCTGTTTCTCTGTCTGGGCATCAGCCTGTATTCAATCCCAAACCTACACTCCCACGGGGATTATAATCTCCTGAGACCAGAACCCTTTATTCTGCCTCTTTTGAATCTTTTTTCTGTGTATCACCTAGTCATTGCTATCTATCTAGTTGAACCATGCTCCATAGAATTTTCAATTACTGATTTTTCAGAAACAAATCACCAGGCTTTTTTCCAAGGGCACCTCTCGATGGGCCAAAACTCCAACCTTTGTTTTAGCATTCAAGTGCTTTAATGTTTGTACCACCCAGAAACTATATAATTTCATGTAACATGACCTTAATGAGTAGCAAGTGTGTGGACATATGATTGTATAAATTATTTCTTTAAAATGAAAGCTAATGCTAATCAATGACTTCAAACCACATTCTAGTTCTGCCATTGTAAGGAAATGTTCTAAACCATTTACTTAGACACTAGAAACATGGGCCTCAACCATACTTGGACTTTTGCTCTGTTCATAGTCACTGTAGCTTTGGGGGACGAGCTCTTCCAGGCAGCATCCACAATACAGCTTGAGATGTCAGAAAGAACCATCCTATATCTTCTCCCTGTAGAGTGAAGGTTGTAAATTTGCAAGTTAACTCTGGGCTTCAGGTGTATCTAAGCAGAACTCCCATGAAGAAGTTTTATATCCAGGAAATGGCTTTTCCATTTAATGATTCTGAGAAACTGACAGTTCATGGCTTTGCACTTCTATTACCAGCATGTCAGAATGAACAGCATTAGACCACTGGGGCTCAAACAATACTCTCATGAATCTCTACTCTGGTTTTCTGAATTCCTGTTTTTATTCTTTCCCTTAGTGAGCGTGGGTATGGCAGACCTCAGAAAACATCAGTTTCCTCTATATTCAAAGGTTATGTCACAATTCAGAAGTTATTTTTTCACTGAGTCCAGTGCCATTGGGTAACATTTTTGCACACCACAAAAGTATTTGACTTCTTTAATTTCTTTTTCTTAAAGCAGATTCTTGTATTTATGTAAGTATTTACAAAGAAGCACATATGCATTTCTGATACAAACCTTTTGGGAAAGGGCACACACTTGATGTGGGGTGAGAGTCAGCCCCTAACCATTAGAACTTAGTTAAACAGTTAAATGGGGTAGAAAGATCTGCAAACAAAGCTGCATGATACAAGATAGAATGGGGAGGAGGGGGGTGACATTGCAAAAGATGTTCAAAGCAGGAGAAAGAAGAACTTTTGGCCTGGGGTCACTTAAGAAGGGTTGCTGTCATGCAATAGTGACAGAAAGGAGGACAGCAGCATAGGAAAACTGAATTCATACATGTATCCTTTTAAGGTTTTGGTGTGGAGGGTAGTACAGAAGCCATGTAGACCAGTCCTCTAATCCTAACCCATCCCAAGCCACCACTATTTCTTACCCCCAGATTTCCCTAAGTGGTTGCTAACAAGTACTTGTCCCTGGGTAGCACCAATGACTAAACAGTCACTACATACTGGTTCTGGTGTGATACTGTAGGATAGTTACAAGGTTGGCAATTCAAACCTACTAGTCACTCCTCGGAAACCCACAGCAGGGTTGCTATGAGATAGAACTGACTCAACAGCACTTAACAACAACTAAATTAGGTTGGAGGTTCAAGTCTACTCAGTGGTACCTTGGAAGATCAGCACATGACTTCTCTACATCCATAACATTAATAAAAAATACTGAGTATAATAAAACCTAGGAATAGAGCAAACCACTGAAGGACACAACTCTACTGTACAACAAAAGAGTTTGGGTTGACTCTGCAGCAATTGGTTATGGGAGACTCATTCCCTTCTTAGACAGCATAGTTCCTTCTTCTATTGCTCTTACATCCAGTAAGATGTGCAGCCAGTATCAATCTGGAAAGACAATCAATCTTATCCTTTCATTGCATGACAACCTTTCAATACATTAGGACATGTATCATGACTTCCATAATCTTCCCTCTGTTTTACAATACCTTGTGTGCTAATACCTTGATGTCTTCATCATCTTTCTTGTCCTCCTCTGAAGTAGCTTTAGTTTGTTTGAGCCTCTTCTCATGAGTTAGATCCACAAGTAAACTCTGTTATTCGGTCAACTCTAAGATGGACTCAATGTACACTGGAGTTATGATCTTCTTTTTTCCAGGTACCATGCAATGCTAGACTTGCATAAGCTATACTGGCAGCCACATAGCATTGTAGATTTATTCTGAACCTACAGGCAACCAAAGTACATGTCCACTGAAAAGAAGTAACTCCCATCTGAAGTGGTAATCCTTATTGGACTCTCATAGCGAGTCGCTATGAGTCACAACTGACTCTACAGCAAACAACCACCGTCACTACCATTGGACTCTGGCTCTTCCTTCCATGTTCTAACAATCTCTGCTTCTCTTTCTGGGGCAGCCCTTGAACAAGGGAATCTGATCAGCACACTATTTCTCTACATCCAGGGCATTAATAAAAAATATTGAGTATAATAAAACCTAGAGATAGAGTAAACCATGAAAGGTCTTGCTTTACAAGACAAATAGTCAGATTGAGTACAGAAAACATATTTTGAACACATTATTTTTATAAGTTGTGACTTTTATGATAAAAAGTCTTGGTGTAACCTTACAAAATAACTATTTTAATCTATACGTTCATTCAACTACTGTACTAGTCTTATTGCAAGAAAATAAAAAGAAATAGGGATCTGGCAACTGGGATATTACACTACCTGATTATTTATTAGGATAATCAACTCTTTTTCATTATAAGTTTTTTATTATAGTATTGCCTACAGTAACCTTTTTATAAAGTAGAAACATATTTTCTTCTTAATGGAATTTTCCATTTTGTTCCTTAATGAGACTAGAGAAATGATTTTTCAGTTTCACTGAAAATTCCTCTCATAAAGAAGACTGTGAGCAGAATTGTTTCACTAAACTAAAATTTTCCAAAAGCTTAGGTACTGAAATATTGATTTTTCCACTGCGGATAAAGAACTGTCTTCCTGGACTATTCAAGTCCCAAAAGGAAAACAAAAACATGGTCTGCTATACATTTCTAAATCCAGAGAGACCTCACCCTACTCAAGAACCACCTCAAAGGAAATGATAGACATCCAATAAAAACTATCTTCACATTTCTCTTAAGAATATTGGTGGTGGTGGTGGTGGTTATGTGCCGTGGAGTTGGAACCAACTCATAGTGACCCTGTAAAGGGTTTCCGAGGCTGTAAATCTTTACAGAAGCAGAAAGCCTCATCTTTCTCCCATAGAACAGCTGGTAGTTTCCAACTGATGACCTTGAGGTTTGCAGCCCAATTTGTAACCACTATGCTACCAGAACTCCGAATATTGGTTTTGTTATATATAGCTATATCTATCCCAAGTCCTGGTGTGGTGCTGTGGATTAATGTGCTGGACTGCAAAGTCAGTTTGCACTGCAAGGTCAGCCATTCAAGCTCACCAGTCTCTCCTTCACAATCCTATAGAGTCGCTATGGATCAGAACTGACTTGATGACACTTAACAACAACAACATATCTATTTACCTAGGGTAGTGATTCTGAGTCAAGCTGGTAACCTCAAAGTTAGCAGTTTGAAACTATCAGCTGTTTCACAGGATAAAGATGAGGATTTCTGCTCCTGTAAAGATTTACAGCCTCAGAAACACTATGCAGGGTCACTATGAGTTGGAACAGACTCCACGGCACACCACCACCACCATAGTACTGAAAGATGAGCCCGTTAGGTTAGAAGGTACTCAAAACACATAGTGGCAGCAATAAACTCGATTAGTGGCACAGGATCAGGCAACTATCTGTCTATTGTCCATGGGGTCATCATGAGTGGGGGCCAATTAGAGAGTAAGTAACAGCAATAAACTGTTTGCAATATATTTACAATGCTAGACACAGCTGCAAAGAATAACTGGGTATATACATTTCTTTCTTTTTGGTACTACAGGACGTGTTAAACTCTAGAACTGGAAAGAACAGGTCACAATATATGTGTAATTTAGTGGTAAGATGATTCTTTTCCCAAGGGTTGTAAGAGTTTGCACCCCCAACAATGTGTAACATGTTAGTTTTCAACATTTGGTCAGTAGAATTTGTTATCAGGGTTTTCAATGTTTATCAAACTGGTAAGTTAAAAGTGGTTTCTCAGTTCATTTCTCTTATTAAGAGTAAAAATGACTTCCAGTTTTGGTGGCAGCAGAGACAGCCAGGTAGGAAAAGCTCCATGGGAGAGGGATTAAAAACCCAGAGAAGCTGCATTCAGGGAACAACACCAGAGCTCTGGATCTAGCATAATGTGCAGGGTGTCAGTCTCCTGCACACATAAGTGGAAAATCATGATATAAAGTAAAATACTGTGATTTAGGAATCCCTCGAGGAGGGACTCCCTCTGCAGCCACCTTGCCTGGGTGAACTTCAGAGAGTGGAACTAAAGCCAGACCAGCACAGGGAACAGGCTCTAAAAGCAGCACAGTGACATTTGCAAAAGGAGGTGTAGGGAATTCCACACATTTTTTCTCCTCTTCCCTGTCACACCTTCTTTGCCCAGCCTGGATGCCTTCAGGTGGGTGGGTGTGCACCGCCCAAAAAACTCCATTGCTGAGCCCACTGTTTAACCATAACACAGAGAGAAAGAGCTTGGCAACTGCTTATGACATCAGCCTTGGGGTCGCAGCCCTAAAATTAACTTGTTAAGGACCCTTTACTCTAGCTTATCTAGCAAGAAAAAAGCAGGCCTATCAGGTCTGACAGACAAACCATATGAACAATCTGTAAAACCCAAACATAAAAGGACACAACTATCTCGAAAATTACGCTGTGCACATGCAGATACCTAACTGACCTTCAGAGACAAAACTAGTAGACAGTCTTTCTCCCACTAACTTCTCAATATCTATCTGCACACCTCTACAGTGGTGACTAGAGGAGGGGCCTGAGTGAGTGGATACCCCCACCCACTGCTAGAGGCTTCTATGGTGCACACACATTGCCTGTGTAGCAAGGCGACTAGACAGTTGGCCACAGTTTTATTTTTGTTTCAGAGTGGTGGGTTTTGTCTCTGCTTTTATACTGCTTCTACTTTTGGTCCTTTTGATCATACATTTTTCCTGGAGGTGGGAGTTTTTCCTCCCTATGTTGCCCAAGAAAAGACAGCAATCGTGGCCATACAGCCAAGCTACAAGCATACCCCATAATATTCCACCATTGAGACAAAAGCCAATAACAGCTGCTAAGCATAACATGTGAAAAGGGAAGTCTATCTCCTGATCATATCTACCAGGAGACACCCAGTAAGCTTAATAACACAACAACAAACATCCATTTAATAATTTAAAAACCCACATAACTACTGGAAATGACAAACAAAACACAACAAAAGATCTCAAAGCATGTCCAAAAACAGAAAAGAGTAACTGAGAGAAATGAACTAGAGACAGACAAAGGCTCCCCAAAAGAGGAAGAGCAGGTTTTGGATTTTTCTGAGAAGGAATTCAGAAGAATGATATGGAAACAAATTCAAATGCTCCAAAAAGGGGTGGAGGGAAACAAGGAAGAAGTAAGGGAAGTACTACAAGAGCAATCAAACAAAATTGATGCAGCATTGGCAACAATTCAAAACCTGCAAAAAGAGGTCCAGGTGATAAATAATAAAATATCAGAGATGGATACTATACTGAAAGAGAAAAGGAGCAGAATAGAAGAGACGGAAGCCAGAACTAGCAAGCTGGAAGACAAATCTGTCAATACTGCTAAGATAGAAGAGCAAGAGAAAAAGGATAAAAAAATCTGAAGAGAGTATAAGATTCATGCTGGATAACATGAAGAGGAACAACTTAAGAATTATTGGCATTCCAGAACAGGAAGAATCAGAGAAGTTCACAGAGGAAATAGTTGAAGAGCTTCTGGGAGAAAATTTCCCTAACATCTTGAAAGATGAGAAGATAAACATTCAAAAAGGTGAATGTACCCCAGGAAGGATAGATCCCAAAAGAAAGTCACCAAGACATATAATAATCAAGCTCTCCAAAATCAAAGACAAGGAGAGAATCCTAAAAGCGACCAGGGAAAAGAGAAGTGTCACTTAAAGGCAAGCAGATCAGATTAGGCTCTGACTTCTCAGCAGAAACCATGCAGGCAAGAAAGCAATGAGGAGACATACAAAACCCTAAAAGAAAAATAAAACTGCCAATCAAGAATCGTCTATCCAGCAAAACTGTCAATCAAATATGATGGTACAATCAAAACATTCCAGGATAAACAGAATCTAAGAGATTTTGTCAAAACCAATCCAGCACTTCAAAACATCCTAAAGGGAGTTCTTTGGACTGAAAACCAACAAGAACAGATAACAGCTAGAGATTGA
>NW_006408524.1:15979202-16004431 GCF_000296735.1 Chrysochloris asiatica
AGTTTCGAACTGCTGATCTTGAGGTTCACAGCCCGATTCGTTACCACTACGCTACCAGAGCTCCATTAGAGAGATGCAAATCAAAACAACGAGATATCATCTCACACTAGCAATAACAGCAAAGATCACAAAAGTAGAGGACAATAAATGCTGGTGAGGATGCGGAGAGACTGGCATCCTTCTACATTGTTGGTGGGATTGCAAAATGGTGCAACCACTCTGGAAAACAATATGGTGCATCCTCAGAAGGTTGGAAATAGAAATACCTTATGATCTAGCAATTCCTCGACTTGGTATTTACCCACAAGAAATACAAGCCATTACATGAGTAGATATATGCACACCAATGTTCATAGCAGCAGTATTTACAACATCAAAAAGAAGAAGACAGCCTACGTGCCCATCAACTGAAGAATGGATAAACTGTGGTACATACACACAATGGAATACTAGTCTACCTGATTGAATTTGCTAAAAGGAAAAATAGAATTTGCCCAGGGAAATAGGGTTCTTGTTAAGCATTTGTAGAGTATGGGGCCTTAGGTGGAATCCTGAGCTCCACTCAGAACCTTCTTAGTTCAGACAATCCCACTTGAAAAGACATGCAGACCAACCCAGAACTGCTGGGAGAACAGAAGATTCTTATTACAGGAAAGACCTGCAGAAAAAAAGTAGACTGTTTGGCTGTTTGAATATCAAACAAGCTGTTTGCTTTGGAGGATCAAGGAAGGAAAAGTCAGCCCATCAGGGAAAACCCCTTCTAGGATGGAAACACAGAGGGAACCCATGAGGAATATAATATCCTTGCTAGTGACCACCTGGGTTCACTTGTGAATAGAAGTGGGGGAAATGCAGCCATGAAGAATTTGGCCATGTTCCATTGGCACCTGTTGACCTTGAACTGAAAGAAAAAAGAGGAAGGTCTGGCTGGTCTGAAGTTTAGAAAGATGTGTTATCTCCTAAGTTCATGGGCACTGATGTAGTCCCTGGAGGACAGGACTGAGAATGAAGCAGCCAGCTATTCTGAAGTACAGGGAGGTATATGTGAACTCCTAATTTGCAGCTAGTTGACCAGAACTTGAATCAAGGAAGATAAAGATGTTTGATACTGAGAACAAGTGCAAATTGTTACAATTTGATGACCTAGATTTTTGCATATAAAAGCAGTAACTCAAAATTCCTACTGGAATAGACAGATTCCTCATATCAGTAAACAACTGTGTTTCCTCTGTGTACTGGGTTGATAGGAATGAGAAATATAGACACTGGCAGTCAGAAATGGGTGGGGGTGGGGGTGGTTCATCAAAGGCATAAAGTGGTTGGCTTATAAGCTTTCATGAGTGTGCTTAGTTGTAGAATGAGGGGGTAAAAGAGAGAGAGAAATAGAGAGTAGAATGGGTAAGAAAACAAGACCCTTTAATATGGTGTGACAAGAAACATGGAAAAGATGGAGACAGCCTAAACACCATCAACAGAAGAATGGCTAAATAGACTTTGGGACATACACACAATGGAATACTACAAAACGCTGAAGAGTAATGCTGAATCTGGGAAACACCTCACAACATGGTTGAGCCTGGATGGCATTATGCTGAGTGAAATTGTCGTTCACAAAAGGACAAATATTATATGAGACCAATGTTGTAAAAAGTTAAAAAGAAAAAAAAAGTTTTCTTGATAAAAGAAACAATCTATGAAGGTTACAGGGTGGGGGAGGCATGTTATGCATGTCAGAGGGTAGACACATGTTAACAGGGCAGGCAAAATATAAGAAAGAGGTTAGCAGAGGAAAGGTAAAGATAGTGGGAGACACAAGGAGGAATGAATGCAAGAGTTTCAGTTGTTGTTGTTGTTGTTAAGTACCATGGAGTCAATTCTGACTCATAGTGACTCTGCGTGAATAGAGGTAAATACTGTTAACTGTATAAGGAGCTCTGGTAGCATAGTGGTTACGAATCGGGCTGCAACCCTAATGGTCAGCAGTTCGAAACTACTAGCTGTTGCGCAGGAGAAAGATGAGGCTTTCTGCTCCCGTAAAGACTTACAGCCTCAGAAACCCTGTACAGGGTCGCTATGAGTCGGTTCCGACTCCACGGCACATCACCACCACCACTTAACTGTTGGTACATGTAGTGAATTGCAACCATGTAATGAAACAAAGTATATGATTTGTTCAAAGTAAAACTGATGATTTGTTCTGTAAACCTGCACTCAATTCACAATAAAAAGTATATATATTGTTGTTAAGTGCCGTCAAGTCGGTTCCGATCCATAGCGACCCTGTTTAGGGTTTCCGAGGAGCACCTGGTAAGCTTGAACTGCTGACCTGTAGTTCAAACGGCTTTGCAGTCTGGCGCATTAACCCACAGCACCACACCAGGACTCCATATATATATATATATATAAATAAGAGAAAATCCTTGTATATATGAATGATGTCAGGTAATATTCCATAAATTGAGAAACACGATAAGCCCAGCTCTCTACCTCTGCATTCCCCAAAGAAAACAAGACAAATCACCCCCAAAAATGCCCTTTAACATATTTATTTGTATATTAATGTTACTTTTAAAATTTTTAAAAAAGGATTTCCTGAAATTGGATTATTAGGTCAAAAGTATCTACATTTTTAATTTTAATATCTACTACTAGACTATTTGCTGCTTAAAAAAAAAAAAATCACATTGTTTCATCCATTGATACTTTAGGTTGAAATTTAGAGTAAATTAATTAAGTTCTAGAAGAAAACCACAGGGACTTTTATTAGAATTGCAATTTAGAATTGCATTAAGTGAATAACTTAATTTATAGGCATTTGCCCTATTTTCAGTCTGAGGAAACACTGTAAACATAAAAGCTAAGAAGAAGCCAGAAATGAAAGCACTGAAATGCTAACAATGGGGTTTTCGGGGAGGTAATGAAGCTAGTGTGCATGCCCCCCACCCCCTGCTTATTTTTCTGGGTTTCCCAAATGTTCTTCAATATGCACATTCTATTTTTATAGTCACAGCATTTATTTAAAAAAGCAAACCATCAGTAATAGGACCAGGAGAGATGACTATTTCCAAACGTTTTTCTTTTTCTTTTTGTTTTAATGAGTACCAAGATTTGGGAGCTGCATTTTAAATGTCAGAATTTATTATCAAAGTTGGTTCCAACAATTAGAGAAGTAGGGGAAAAAATGATACTGCAGTTTTAGGCAAGTGAAAGGACTTATTTGTGAAGTGATGTTCCAAAACCAAATGGGTCTCATTATATGGTATGATCCCCGAGGATAGCTTGCCAAGTTTGTGTTAATAAAGCCTAGCTCAAAATGATCATTTCCATATTCTAACATATTTAATGCGCAGAAATTCCCACAAGGCATTTGATAAGAGGCACTAATACATTTTGGCAGAGAGATGAATCATAGATATCTGTGCTTCTCTGAAAGCAAAGAAAGAGAAACTTTTGGGTTTTCCCCTAACAGAAGAAGCTGCCTATCAAAAGTTCAGTTGACTAATTCTTTCTAAACAAATGGAAGGTAAATTAAAGTTCATGACAATGCAGAGGTAGATGCTGAAAAAAGTTCATATCTGTCCATTGCAATTCTATCCTTTATCATCTATTGTCTAGGATGATAAAACTGTGAGGTGCTGGGTGTTGGGAAGGAACATGGAGAGACACAGAAAATGAAAAGGTGTATGGGGATGCAGTAATGGTAAGCCAATTTAGGTTACCCTGAGCTTTGGCACAGCTCTTGGGGTCTGTGAGACTGGAAGCAGGTAGGTCAGGGGTATGAGGAGCTTTTCTCACTAAGTTGTTCAGTAGAGTTCAGCAGGAAGTCATTACAGGCTCTATAATACTCTATAATAACTGTTTTTTAATAACACCTTTAGCTGAGATGAGCAGAATTTAAAACTGGAGAGAATGAATATTAGAGTTTAACAAGCAAGGGAATTCAACTAAAAACTTTATTTCCTTTCTGGGAATTTGATTAAGGAAGTTTTAATAATAATATTCAAAATGTATCTATCTGTTTGGCATTTTATTCATTTGTTTTGTTGGAAGAACTTCGGATTTGCTGGCTGGACTAATTTTGGATGGGAAAGAAAACAGAGAAAAATGTATCAGCCTCGAAAATTGGATAGTTGTAGAGTTGTTATGACCAATTTCTGAGTTTTTTAAGAAGCAAATTCCATGTTGCCCATTAGCCTTTGGAGGAAACATAAAGAAATGAAGTCGGTGATTGGGTAGGGGTATAATGGGAGTGGGAACAAGATGTTCCTATTGATCACTGCTTATCTCCTCCCCTAATAGAGCGGCCACACTCCTAGTGGTTAAATTCAACGGCTAAGATAAAAATAAACAAGGCAATGTAAGGGCATGAAATTGGTCCCTCTCGCCCACTTCACATGGAGGGATATCATTAGAATTATACTCCTGGCTTCTACAATAATTTATTTGATTGATGAAACATAAGTCAAAGGGGACACTGGGTATGAGTAAGCCAGTCTTCTTCATCTCCCTTCCGGGAGAAGTTGCCCTGAGGAACATCACACCCCTCCATTCCTCCCCATTGTAATTCTTACTCATCAGCAGGGTCAAGAATCCATAGGAGATTTTAGTATCTTCATTCTGGTCCAGTATGTGCAAGGACCCGAATCTACTTGGTTTAAGTCACATTCTCTCACCACTTTCTTCCTCTAAACTCTCTTGGAAGTGAGTACTTCAGTGAGCATGGACTATCAGTCATTCTCCATGCTTCCCATTTTAAAGGTGCCTGTTTTTGTTGTTAAGTGTTATCAATTCTGACTCACAGGGACCCTATATTGGGCTTCTGAGCAGCAGCTGATGGGTTTGAACTGCTGACTTTTCGGTTAGTAGTCTAGTGCTTATCCTAAATGCCACACCAAGATGGAAAACCTATGCAGGGTTACTATGAGTTGGAACTGACTCCATGGCACATAACTGCCACCAGAGCATACGAAAGGGATGAGTGTAAATCAGGTACTTGCTATAAAAATAGATGGTGATGGTAAATCTGTTTAGTTTATTAGTGCCATGAAACCCTGTATCAAATAGTCCTCTGCAATATCTAGGTACTCAGATCCACCCAATGTGGAAATCAAGTCAAAGAGTAAGCAGACAACTAGCAGAGAAGATGACAAAATGCCAACATTCTTACTGAGAATAGCTACTAGAAGTCAGGGTGGAGAATTGAGCTTGTATCTGTCATCAAATAGGCTTCATAACAGGAAACCCCAAAATTAGGTTTAATCATCTAGTGGAGTCTCTTGGTGGTACAAACAGTACACCAAGCATCTTGTTCAGTGCCATTGAGTGGGTTCCAACACATAGGGTTTCTGAGGCTTGTAAATTTTTGCTGGAGCAGAAAGTCTTATCATTCTCCTGTGGAGTGACTGGTAGGCTTGAACTACCGACCTTGTGGTTCAAAGTTTAGTGCTTATCCTCTAGCGTCACCATGATTCCTAAAGGTGCCTTTTATTGTGGTTGTTAAGTGCCTTTGAGTCATTTCCAACTCATAGCAACCCTATGTAGAGTTTCTGAAGAGCAGCGGGTCGAGTATATTATCCCACAGTGTCACTCCAGGACTCCTCCTCCTCTAGAAAAGTGGTGTGTGATGTAGGGTCAGTGTTGGTGGTGCTGTAGGATAAGCATTGGGCTGCTAACTCTAAGGTTGGTGCTTCAAACCACCAGCTGCTCTGCGGAAGAGAGGTGGGGCTATCTGCTGCTTTATAGATGTGCAGTCTTGGAAATCCTAGGGAGTTGGTCTACCCTGTCCTATAAAGTTGCCGTGTGTCAGAATCAACTCTGGCAGAGATTGGATTTGGTTTACTCCTCCAGATCCACTACATCTATGTCAAGGTCTGCTCTGATCTAAGGCTACTGGGTGGTCAAACCAGTTGCCATTGATTCAGTTCAGACTTGTGTGTGGGTCAGAGCAGAATTGTGTTCCATGGAGTTTTCAGAAGTAAATCACCAGACCTTTCTTCTAAGGTATCTTTGGGTGGACTTAAACTACAAGCATTTCAGTTAACAACTTGGTGTACTGTTTGTACCACCAAGAGACTCCACTAGATGATTAAGTCTATAATTTTTGGGTTTCCTGTTACGAAGCCTATTTGATGACAGATACAAGCTCGATTCTCCACCCTGACTTCTAGTAGCTATTCTCAGTAAGAATGTTGGCATTTTGTCATCTTCTCTGCTAGTTGTCTGCTTACTCTTTGACTTGATTTCCACATTGGGTGGATCTGAGTACCTAGATATTGCAGAGGACTATTTGATACAGGGTTTCATGGCACTAATAATGGGACATTTGTTGTTGTTGTTATTGTGTGCCGTGGAGTTGGTTCTGACTCATAGCGACCCTACACAGGGTTTCCAAGGCTGTAAATCTTTACGGGAGCAGATCGCCTCATCTTTCTCCCACAGAACCTCTGGAAGTTTCTAACTGCTGACCTTGAGGCTCGCAGCCCAATTTGTAGAATGTATGAAATATGAATCTAGGAAAATTTGAAGTTGTAAAAAAAAAAAAAAAGAAAAGAAATGGAATGCATAAAGATCAACAATTCAAGCCTTGACTTGAAATACTGGAGGATTCTATAGACAAAATATTGAATGATGTAGAAAGCATCAAAAGAAGAATGAAAAAATAGAGAGTCACTGTACCAAACAGAAATGGTTGGTGTTCAACCATTTCAAGAAGTAGCATATGATCAAGAACCAATGGTTCTTAAGGAAGAAGTTCAATGTACACAGAAGGCCTGTACAAAGAACAAGGTACCTGGAATTGATGGAATACAAATTGAAATCTTGGAACAAGCTGATGCAGCATTTGAGGCCCTCCTCATCTATGCCAAGGAATTTGGAAGAGAGTAACTGGCCAAATGATTGGAAGAGATCTATATTTATGTTCATTCCAAAAAGAGTTGACCCAATGAAATGTGGAAATCATCAGGCAATATCATTAATATCACATGCAGGTAAAATTTTGCTAAAGTTATTTCAAAAATGACTACAGCAGTACATTAACAGGGAACTGGTCAAGCTGGACTCAAGCGAGGACATGAAATGAGGCATATCATTGCTAAGGTCCAATGGATTCTGACTGAAAACAGAAAGATGTTTATTTGTGTTTTATTGAATATGCAAAGGCTTTCAACTATGTGGATCGTGATAAACTCTGGATAACATTTTGAAGAATGGGAATTCCTGAACACTTAATTGTGTTCATGAGTCATCTGTACATATATGGAGAGGCAGTCATTCAAAGACAACAAGGGGACATGGTTTAAAATTATGTAAAACGTGCACTCACGTTTTATTCTTTCACCATACTTATTCAATCTGTATGTTGAGCAAATAATCTGAGAAGCTGGATTGTATGAAGAAGAATGTGGCATCAGGATTAGAGGAAGATGCATTAACAACCTGTGATATGCAGATGATACAGCTTTGCTAGCTGGAAGCCAAGAGGGCTTAAAATAATTACTGATGAAGATCAAAGACCACAGTCTTCAATATGGGTTGTATCTCAATGTAAAGAAAACAAAAATTTTCACCACTGGCCCAGTAAACAACATCATAATTCATGGAGAGAAGACTGAAGTTTTCAAAGACTTCATTTTGTTTGGATCCACTATGAACACTCATGGAAGCAGTAGTCAGGAAATCAAATGACATATTACATTAGGTAAATCTACTGTATAAGACCTCTTAATGTGAGAGCAAAGATGTCAATTTGAGTACTAACGTGCACCTTACCCAAGCCGTGGTATTTCCAATAACCTCATATGCATGTGATGGTTGGACTATGAATAAGAAATGCCAGAGAAGAATGGATGCATTTGAGTTATGATTTTAGAGACAAATATTAAAATTACCTTTGACTGCCAGAAGAACAAACAGATGTGTTTTGGGAAAAGTACAGCCAGAATGCTCCTTAAAAGCCAGCATGGCCAGACTTCGTCCCTCATATTTCAGACATGTAATCAGGATAGAAGGAACGCTAGTAGTGTAGTGGTTTTGAATTGGGCTGCGAATCTCAGGGTCAGCAGTTCGAAACTGCCAGCTGTTCCGTGGGAGAAAGATGAGGCTTTCTGCTCCTGTAAAGATTTATAGCCTTGGAAACCCTGTATGGGGCCACTATGAGACGGAACTGTCTCCACAGCACATAACCACCACCACCATCAGGATAGACTAAATCCCTGGAGAAGGACATTATGTTAGGCAAAGTGGAGGGTCAGTGAAAAATAGGAAGACCCCCCAACAAGATGGACTGGCACAGCGACAACAACAATGGACTCAAACATAACAACAATTGTGACATTGGTGCGGGACCAGGCGGTGTTTCATTCGGTTGTGCATAAAGTTGCTTTTAGTCAGAACTAACTCAATAGCACCTAACAATAGTAACAAACCAGAAAATGAGTGTTTTGTTTGGCTTTGATTTTTTGAGATCTGGCTTATTTAGCCTCAATTTCTTAATCCAAATAACTCAGCCACATTTTTCATATTAAAAGGTCAAATTAAATATCCCAAGCCAGCAACAACATTATAAAGCTTGAAAACTTGGAGTTGTGAGTTATGATCTAGTTAATCTAACCCCTTAAACCCTGAAGGACTCCTGGCATAGCACTGTAGGATAAGCACTAGACTGGTACCACAAGGTCTTCAGCTAAACTCACAAGCCACTCCTCGGAAACCCTGTTCAGGGTCATTAGGAGTTGGCCCCAACTCGTTGGCACTTAACAATAATATCAAATCTTGTATGGGGACCTAGGTTAAAAGTTAGAAAAAAATATTCCCTTCCTTTGAACTTTGATTGGTGTCTCATACCTGACATTCCCTCTTTCACCTAACTCTCTCCATCTTTACAGTTCTTTGTAGGTGGTTCAAATGGCTTATGCTCAACTGCTAACCCAAAGACTGGCAGTTCTAAGAAACCAAGTGGTGCTGTGGGTAAAATTGGCCAGCCATCTGCTTCTGTTAAGGTTACAGCCAATAAATGCCTATGGAACAGTTCTCCCCTATAATACGTGTGTGATCGTTATGAGTCAGATTCTATTATATGGAAACTAACAACAACATAATTTGCCTCAAATTTTAACCTACTCTTATAGGACATTACACTTTTTCTCATATGGTGATAAGAAACCCAGAACACTTCCCTGCCACTATCCCTAACTCTGACCCAAGTCTATGCTGTTGTTGGGCGCTGTTGAATGGATTTTGACTCATAGCCACACTGTGTACACTGTGTACAGCAGAATAAAACAGTGTTCTGTCTTATGCCCTCCTCACCACCATTGCTATGTTTCAGCCCATTGCTGCAGCCACTGTGCCAATTCAACATGTTGAGGGTCTTCCTCTCTTTCACTGACTCTCTACCAAATATACTAGAGACTGGTCTCTTATGGTAACATGTCCAAGTCAGTGAGAAGAAGTCTCACCATCCTCACTTCCAAGGAACATTCTAGGTGCACTTCAAAGATAAATTTGTTTTGCCCTGGCAATCCAATGATCAGTATTCTTTGCCAACAACATACGTCAATGGTGGCAATTCTTCTTTGTTCTTCCTTATTCATTATTTAGCTTTGACATGCAGATGAGGTGGTTGACAATTCTATGGCTTGGATCAGGATCAACTTACTCTTCAAAGTGACATCTTTACTTTAAAAAAAAAAAAATACAGAGGCTTTTTGTGGCAGATTTGTCCAGTGCAATGTGTTATTTGATTTCTTGACTGCTGCTTCCATGTGTGTTGATTGTGGATCCAAGGAAAAGAAATAATTTGAGAACTTCAATATTTTCTTCATTTATCATGATATTGCTTACTGGCCCAGTTGTGAGGGTTTTTGTTTTCTTTATATGGAGAAGCAACCCATTCTGAAGGTTGTATTCTTTGCTCTTCATCAGTAAGTGCTTCAAGTACTCTCCACTTTCAACAAGCAATACTGTGCCATCTGCCTATTGTTAATGAGTCTTTATGCCACGTTCCTTTTCATATAGTTCAGCTTCTCAGATTATTTTTGCCTATAGATTGAATAAATATGGTGAAAAATGCAATGATGATGTACACCTTCCCTGATTTTAAACCATGTAGTATCCTCTTGTTCTGTTCAAATGACTGCCTCTTGGTTTATGTACAAGTTCCACATGAGCACATTTAAATTTTCTAGAATTCCCATTTGCTGCAATATTATTCATAACATTTTATGATCCACACAGTTGCATGTTTCCCATAGTTAATAAAACACAGCTAAACATATCTTTCTGATATTCTCTGCTTTCAACCAAGGTCCATCTGATGTCAGCAGTAATCTCTCTGGTTTCATGCCCTCTTTTGGATTCAACTTGAATTTCTGGAGATTCCCTGTGGATATACTGTTGCAACTGTTTTAAAATTATGTTCAGCAAATTTTAAATTTTGCATAATATCATAGGTAAGGACTAAAGTGCTCCATACATACAATAGCCTCATATGTATGTGAAAGACTGTAGAAAAATTGATGCGTTTTAGTTATGGTGTTGGAGGAGAATATTAAAAATACCATAGACTGCCAAAAGAACAAGCAAACCTGTGTTGGAAGTACAGCCAGAATGTTCATTGGAAGCTGGATGGCCAGACTTTGTCTCTAGTACTTATGACATATTGTCAGAAGGGACCAGTCCCTGGAGAAAGATGTCATGTTTGGCAAAGTGGATGGTTGTAGAAAAAAAGGAAGACACCTAATGAGATGGACTTGCATGGTGACAGCATCAATGGGCTCAAATGTAGCATTGATTGTGAGGTTGGTGTTAGATTGGGCAGTGTTTTGTTATACTGTGCATAGGATCACTGTGAGTTGGTGCCTACTCGATGGCATCTAGTAACAAAAATTGTATAGCTCTATAAGGACTCCTGGTGTGGCACTGTGGGTTAATGCACTGGACTACAAAGCTGTTCGAACTGCAAGGTCGGCAGTTCAAGCTCACGAGCTGCTCCTCGGAAACCCTATACAGGGTCGTTATGGGTGGGAATTGACTCAATAGCACTTAACAACAACATATCAGTTATGTTTTTCTTTGTTTGGACTCATAGGTTCTGATGAGGGGAGGAATGACTTATTTGACACAGAGTGGGGGAGCTGGCTTAAATTGCACATCTATGCCCTCAAACAGTGGGGCTGCAGTTGATTTCTCCTAAAGAAAAGCATATCCAATTATTTGAATATTTATGTTCTTCCAAAGAGTAGCCACAGCTGACTCACAAGAGAAACAAATTCTCCCATGGTCAGTGACATTGACCCTGCATTTGTTCTCTGCCGAAGAAGCAGTTAGCATCCATTCTGGACCTACCCCTTGTTATAAAGGCTCTTGTGAGCTGAGTCTTTGAAGATGGAGACCCCCTTATTAAAGAGTCTCTATGTCCTATAAATGACTCAGCTCTGAAATCTGTTGTCTTGATGCCTGATTGTGATTTGGGGTTCTCAGATGAGTGTGGCTACAGAGGGGCAGTTATCTTTTGTATTAACAAAAGAAACAGACATGATAGAAATTAGAGCTCCAAATAAGTCCCTTAAGGCATATGGTTGTTAGATACTGTTAGACTCGGACTCAGTGACTTTGTGTGTAACAGAACAAAATGCTGACAAAATGTGTCATTGTTATGACAATTAGTAATTTAAGGCATATCTCTTTAGTCCCGTGAAAGGGATCATCCATTCATAACCATAGCAACCATATTTCTATGGCATTGATTGTAGCGTCTACTCAAACAGTCCCTACCGAGCGGAGGTCCACCAGAGAGGAGCGCCTATTGGAAGGAAAGCCTGGGGCCTATACTGTAGCTGCACACCAACTCCATCATCATCCTGTTAATCCAGAGCATGCAATTAAGATACTGCCTTTGTCTGTAAAGCCCACTTTAGTTTTGCCCTTAGAATTTTCAGGAGGAACCACTTGCTAAGATTAACAATACTCAGTTTGAAGAGGATTAAATACTTACACAATTCTAGCAGTCAAGAGATTAGGGAAATTATTCTACCTTTTGCTTCTTGGCTCCCAAGCACCCCCAGTACATTGTTATAGGCTTTCAGTTTATGCAATATGAAGGAGTTTTTAAAAATGATTTTACTTTTAGTGATGCATCATAGTGAGTTCTACAAGAACAAAACAAACTTCAGAGTCAGATGCCTGGGTTTGAATTTAAACATTTCTTAGGGAAATGATTTAACCTTTCAATGTTTAAGTTTTCTCATCTGTAAAAGAGAATATATTACTTCATCGGGTTGAGGATTAATTAGTTACAATAGTCCCTATACACAGTAAGGGCTTTACTAAGTAATGTGTGTGTGTGTTCAATAAAATACATTTAAAAAAAATCTCATTGGTAAATTTTGTCTGTAATCTATTTTTTATCTCTGATTTTATTTTATTTTTTTAAATGTTCACAACAAGACAATTTACACAATATTTGAAGATGAAGAATATTTGCCTCTGACTTACCATGTAGTTTTACATATAGATGCATGAACATATAGCATCCTCCCAAAACATGGTTTGAGAGTTCTCAGCGAACCTCTCATTGCTGGGGTGAACAAGAAAACAGCTTCAGTTTTTGTCTTCTTCGTGGTGGTGGTGGTAGGGTACTGTGGAGTCAGTTCCAACTCATAGTGACTCTGTATAGGGTTTCCAAGGCAGTAGATCTCTATGGGAGTAGAAAGGCTCATCTGTCTCCCATGGAACAGCTGGTAGTTGCTAACTGCTGACTTTGAGGTTAGCAGCCTGACTCATAACCACTACACTTAGGCCCTGGAAAAATAAGGTAACCCTTAGGCCAAAAATCATCTACATCCATCCTTGTATCTTTCAGAAATACTAATCATGGCAGTGATCTTGGTAGTGTAGTAGACTATGAGCTGGGCTGCTAACCGCAAGGTCAGTAGTTCGAAGCTACCAGTCGTTTCTTGAGAGAAAGAAGATGCTTTCTGCTCCCATAAAAATTTACAGCTTTGGAAACCCTGAGTTGGAACCGACTCAGTGACACAAAACCACCACCACCATCACTAATCATAGGAGGAAGTTAGAAATTCAGAGCTACTACATTTAATAATAAAATGACAAAGCAAAATCCCTAACAACATTTAACAGACGAGGAAACCAAAGCTCCTAACTGCTAATGACTACCCAGAATCAGGAGAGTAATCATGACCCATCAGGGTCTGTGTCTCTGACCTGCTGGTTCGTGGGTTCATAATTTGTCCTTTGCATCTTACACTAGGTTTGAGGCACACCACTGATCCAGGAGTTACAGCATGAACACAACAGGGTGGGAACCAGGAAATGCACAAGTACAAACTTTAGACGTTTAAGCCTATTTCCTTGTCATTTTCCAGACGGTTGGAGCTGTTTCCCTTCTATATTTACCCATCCAACTAAGAGAAAGTATAGTTTGGATGTGAGTGAAAATAACACTGATTTGGCTTCTTGGATCTTTCCATCTGCTAAGTGATGGAGAGGTGTCTTGGGATTTTTATTTTTACTTTTTAAACTGCGTTTCCAGGCATAGCTTTTATAATAAGTTTTTTTTTCCCCTTTCATTTTCCACATAGCTTTTCAGAACCACTTCCATATGTAAGAAGGCTTCCAACAGTTCATGGAAAAATGAAATTACAAGATAACGCAATTTTCCATGAACTTTGTGAGCCCCCTTGTAGATCTATTTCAAACTTTATTGTTTTTGTCAAACATCTGCCACTTCTCACAGATTACTGATACTTCTTGTTTCCCCACTGTGTGAAATTTTGGCAACATTGCTTGTCTCTGCTTTGAGTTTATTCTGGTTAGCTACATTTATTGGCATTATTCAGTATTGTTACATATTTATGGTTTTTTTCTCCTACCAAAGGAAGTTGACACTGTGATTTAACAGTGACTAGACATGAGAGCTTTCTCAGAGAATGTTGTAAATTCTGATTTCTAGAACTTTCTGGTTGGTGAAATGCTAGATGACTAACATTTTCCCACACTGTGCTGTGTTGGACCCCTCAAGGCATCACTGACTCTTAGTATCAGTGTGTATTAACACGACCTCATTCCCATGATAGATGCAGCTCTTTGGATTGTTCAGTGCCCACACCAGGACAGTGGGTAAGTAATCACATCCTTATTACCTCCTTCCCTGGAGGCATCATGGAGAGGGTCCAGCAGATGGTCCTCTAGACTTCAACTTCAGCTTTGAATTTATCATCTTTCTGTATTGCCTTCCTCCTAATATTTCATCCACAGAAACAGTATGTAACAAAATATTTTGGACACTGTTGTGTGTGGAATGCTCTGTAGAGTTAGAAGACCAGGATCGACCTTCTAAACCAGCAGTGTCACCTGGGACAGATGACTTAACTCTCTGGAGCTTGGTTTCTTGAGTTGAAAAAATGAAGAGGTTTGACTAAGCCATTGCTCCATTTTTAACTTCTACTTTAACTTTGTCTGATTCACCAGGACTTACTGGTAACCACTTTATATCAACAACTTCGTAAGTTCTTATTAAAATGAAGATGTGGGCAGAAAACTGAGGCGAGGAGGTAAGTAGGAGCAGAAGCCAGGCAGGGAGATGTGGAAATGTAGTACTGATATTAAGCAGGATACATTCATACTCACTACAGACGAAAGATGGAGCCCTGGTTGGCTCTGTGGGTTAATGCGTGGGACTGCAAAGCCGATTTGAACTGCAAGGTTGATGGTTCAAGTTCACCAGTCACTCCTCAGAAACCTTATATAGGGTCGCTATGGGTTAGAACTGACTCAACAGCATTTAATAACAATGACAACAGACTAAAGAAATGAGTGTGTAGTTGGAATGGTCAAATCGCCCCATGCAGTATTTATACATTTTTGTCTCAATTTTCTTTGTGACTTAGTGAGAAAATCAAGTAGGTAAATGGCTTGTTGTTGTAGATTCAGAATTAAACCAAACCAAACAAAACAAAACAGTTATCCTCAAGTTGACTTCAAATCATGACAACCACATGTGTGTCTGAACAGAACTGTGCTCCAGAGGTGTTCAATGGCTGATGTTGTTCAAAGTAGATTGCCAGTCTTACTTCTGAGGTGCCTTTGGATAGAGCCAAACCTCAAACTTTCTGGTTAGCAGGTAAATGTTAACTGTTTGCACCACCTGGGGACTCCAGATTCAGAATGATGTTGTTGTTAGTGCTGTGGGTTCAGTTCCGACTTCTAGCAATCCCATGTCCAACAAAATGAAAGACTTCTCAGTCCTGAGCTACTGACACATTCTTTGCTATACTTGAACCCATTCTTTCAGTCACTGTGTCCACCCAGCTCCCTGAGGGGTTTCCTTGGTTTTTGTCACCCTCTACCAAACCTGACTTCTCCAGAGACTGGTGCCTGTCAATAGCATGCTCAAAGTGAGTGAGAAAAAGTCTTGTCATCCTCACTTCTAAGGAGCATGAAGGCTGTTTCTTCCAAACAGATTTGTTCCTTTTTTCTGGCAGCCCGTGATATATATTCAGTATTCTTTGCCAACAACATAATTCAAATGCATAAATTCTTCTGCATTCTTCCTTATTCACTGTCCAACTTTCACCTGTATATGAGGCTATTGGAAATACCATGGTTTGAGTAAGGGGCACCTTAATCCTCAAACTGACATCTTTGCTTTTTAACACTTTTCGCAGGTTTTTTGCAGTGAATTTGCCCAATACAATACATTGAGTTCTTGACTGTTGCTCCCATCAGCATTGATTGAAGATCCAAGTAAAATGAAATTCTTAATAACGTCATTGTTTTCTCCTTTTATCATAATGTTGCTTATTGATATAACTGTATGGATTTTCAGTTTTCTTTAGGCTGAGGTATAATACATTCTTTCATCTTCATCAGTAAGTGCTTCAAATGCTGCTTACTTTCATCAAGTAAAGTTGTGTCATCTGCATATTTCAGGTTGTTCATCAGTCATCCTGAAAACCTTATCCTAAATTCTTCATATAGTCCAGCTTTTTGGATTATTTGCTCAGCATACAGATTGACTAAATATGTTGAAAGAATAATACCCTGACACACATATTTTCTGGATTTAAGCAATGTAGTATTTCCTTATACTATTCAAATGATCTATACACAGGTTGCACATGAGCACATAAGTGTTTTGTAGTTCTCATTCCATCCCCACTCATAGCTAAATGTCCTTGTGTAGTTAATCAAACATAAGCAAACATCTGAGGAGCTCTGGTAGCACAGTGGGTTGCAGGTTGCGTTGCTAACTGCAAGGTCAACAGTTTGAATCTCCGCTCCGCAGGAGAAAGATGAGGTTTTCTGCTCCCATAAAGACTTACAGCCTCGGAAACCTGCTAAAGGATTGTTATGAGTCGAAACCAACTCCACAACACATAACCACCACCACCTTTGAGAAGACCACAAACATCTTTCTGGTAGTCTCTACTTTCAGCCAAGATCCATCAGATATCATCATTGATAGCCTTCCTTCATTCAGGTCCTCTTCTGAATCCAGCTTGAATTTCTGGTAGTTTCCTGTTGATGTACTGCTGCAACCATTTTTAATTTATCTTCAGCAAAGCTTTACTTGTGTGTCACGTTAATGATAATATTTGAAGATGTCTGCATTCTGTTAGATTACCTTTCTTTGGAATGAGCACAAATATTGATCTCTTCCAGTCAGTTGGTCAGGTAGCTATCTCCCAAAAATTTTTTCATAGACAAGTGAGCGCTTATGGTGTTGTATATATTTGTTGAAAAATCTCAGTTGATACTTCATTAATTACTGTTGTTGTTGTTAGGTGCCATCGAGTCAGTACTGACTCATAGCGACCCTATGCACAGCAGAATGAAACACTGCCCGATCCTGGGCCAACCTCACGACTATTGCTATGCTTGAGTCCATTGATGCTTCCACTTGGCCAATCCATCTTGTTGGGGGTCTTCCTCTTTTTTCTCTGACCCTCCATGCTACCAGACATGTTAGCCTTCTCCAGTGACAGGTCCCTCCTGACAATATGTCCGAAGTATGAGAGACAAAGTTTGGCCATCTTGGCCTCCAAGGAGCACTCTGGCTGCACTTCTTCCGAAACGGATCTGTTGGTTCTTTTGGCACTTTCAATATTTTCTTCCAACACCATAACTCAAAAGCATCAATTTTTCTGTGGTCTTCCTTATTCACTGTCCAACTTTCACATGCATATGAGGTTATTGAAAATACCATGGCTTGGGTCAGGTGCTCCTTATTCCGCAAGCTGACATCTTTGCTCTTTAATTACTAGAGCCTTGTTTTTTGCCAAAGCTTTCCGTGCAGCTTGGACTTTAGTGGGTCTTGATGATATGTTACCTTCTGAAGTGGTTGAACATCAATCAACCCGTTCTCTTTGATACAGTGGCTCTGTGTATTTTTTCCATCATCTTCTGAGTTTCTTCTCACATCCATTTTGCTGTTCTCTTACTTCCTGTCTGTTAAAAACACCCTTTGTTTCCTTCATGTGTGAAGTCCTCCATGTCATCCCACAGCTTGTTTGGTGTTCAGTGTATCAAAATTATTCTTGATTGCTCAGAGTTCATTTGCCTCTAAATTCAAGTGGGATATCCTGAAGGTCATACTGTGGCTCTTGTTCATTTTCTTTTCCAGCTTCATCTTGAATTTGTATATGATCAATTGATGGTCTGTTCTGCATTTGGTCCCTTGCTTGATCTGGCTGATGATATTGAGCTCTTACATTCTTTCTACAGATGCAGTCAATTTGATTTTTGTGTATTCCATTCAAAGAGATCATCATTATTTAGTCTGTCATAGTCTGGATGCTTCACTGACATCTGTCCAACATGGGTGACACTGTTGGTATTCAAAACACTAGAGGCATAACTTTCAGTATCAAGCAATACACAAGTCACCTCAGTATGAGAAACTGACAGACAAGTGATGAAGATTCAGAACGCAATCATATAAATCAATCAAGTGGGAAGTTTGGTCACTAAGGGAAATTATGACAACAAATGCTTACCTTGAATTGCTGGTGCTTATTAATAGACTTTCTCAGGGGTGAGAATCAACATTCTTGGATAATTAGAAAGGTCTGAGAATGTCAAAGGCTTGCTTAATTACCACCAAGGGAATAAATAGGGGAAGCTAAATATATTAGAAGGAGCTAAACTCAAGGTCAGCAGTTCGAAACTATCAGCCGTTCCATGGGAGAAAGATAAGGCTTTCAGCTCCTGTAAAGATTTACAGCCTTGGGAATGTGGGACCCTAGCCAGAGAAGAAGCAACCCCAGAGATGGAGGCAGAGATGAGGACAGAGAGAGATAGAGCAGTTGAAGACTCTTTAGACTCATGGAAAGAAAAAGGCTGTGTACTGGTGGCCAGGAGGCAGGCTTGCAAAATGTTCACTTTGATTGTTTAAGTGATTATATTTCCAGAGTGTTTTTGTGTACATCCCCCACCACCCACACCCCTCCGTTAAAAAAAGAGAATAGAAGCAAATACTGTTGAATGATGATGCACAGAGGAGACTGTAATCATTGCAATGAAATGATGAGTGTAAAACTTATGTTCTCTGATGTAAACTATCACTCAATTAGCAATAAAAACTTAAAAATAAAAAGATTTACAGCCTCGGAAACCCTGTACAGAGTGACTATGAGTTGTAATCTATTCCACAGCACACCACCGCCATCACCACCAAATATATTAGAGCAGGATTTTTAAAATCTACTGAGATCTGCATCTCCACCTTTATTTCATTGGAGAAAGACCTAGCTTTTTGTTTATTTGTTTTGTTTCGTTTTTAATCTCTACATTTTGTTCTGGTTCTCTATTTTTGTTTGCTGGAAGGAATAATTACTGAAGACTACAGACTTAGGTGTTAGCTTTTATTCTTTAAAAGCCAACTAAATACCCCAAATAAGGTGACTCACTAATGTGGAGATAAAACATGCATTATTAGTTCAAGGAAAATTAGTTCAAATTCATCTCTGAGCCAAGTGTGGTAATACCTCTAGTTCTCCCAGAAAAATGTTTTCATAAAACTCGACAGAACTCTACAGTACAGGTAAAGCACAACTTCATCAAGCAAAGTTGTGTCATCTGCACATTTCAGGTTAATGTGTGTTCATTTCAGGTTGTTAATTGCATTCACGTTGATCTTACCTCATGGTGACCCATGTGTTGCTGAGCAGAGCTGTGCTCCATTGGGTTTTCTGAGCTCTAAAGTTTACAGAGTCCTGCTGTGAGGTTTTTGGATAATCACTGGACTGCTTTAACTATAGTTCAGAAGTTCAAACCCACCAGTCACTCCTCAGAATCAGAATGGACTCCACTGTACTTAAAACAATGTCAGTCTTTATAGAAGCAGAGTGCCAGGCAGCCTGCTGGGTGGATTCGAATTGCCAACCTTAAGTCGGTACTGACTCATAGCGATTTTATGCACAGCAGAACGAAACACTGCCCAAACCTGGTCAAGCCAAATAATAAAATTTCGGCATGGAAGCCAGAAGCTCCCGCTAACTGAGTTGCCTGAAAAAACACAAAGCTCTGTGGAAATTTTATGATTTTGTCCTTTTCTTTGATCTCAGTGCTTTGTGGGAGGAAGAAAAAGATCACTTCATATTAGTTGTACAGAACTCATTTAGTTCTTTCTCATGTGGTGATTTTTCATGTTTATGACTTTACATTATTGAGGCTCCTCTGTGGCCCCCCAAATTGAGGAAGTGTACTACAAGAACTAGGCTAGAATCAGGTAAACAAATGCCCCAATGATTAACGGGCATGCCCCATTATTTCATCTAAAAGTTCTCAGGTGGACAGTTTCTTCATCATTCCATTTTAGCAGAATGAGAGATACGTGAGTTGGAAGCAAGCATTGTGCTTCGTACAACCATTTCATCATAATAGCTTTCAGTTTGCAGGGAATTGTACAGGGAAAGGAGTCTCTGTGTGATGTAAATAGTTAGCATGCTCAGCTGCCGACCAAAAGCATGCAGGTTCGAATCCACCCACAGGCACCTCAGAAGAAAAACCTGGCGATCTATTTCTAAAAACTCAAACATTAAAAACTTACAGAGCACAGTTCAACTCTGATGCACAAAGACTCACCATGATTTGGAATTGACTTGAAGGCAACTTGGTTGTGTTTGTTTTGGATTACGAGAAAAGGAGCAAGATAGAACTTAAAAATTTTGAAGGCAATACACATTTTATAAACACTCCATTGTGGAATAAGGAAAACTATGAAATAGAGTATTTTCTTTTCTTTTAATACTCTTTGTTATTTTGTTCTGACTTTTATATTGACTAAAAGTTTGTTTTGAGGAGAGTTTTGTGGAAGGAACAGTAGATTCCTGTCTGGAGTCCTGGTGCGGCACTGTAGGTTAATGTGTTGGGCTGTGATGTCAGTTTGAACTGCAAGGTCGATGGTTCAAGCTCACTAGCTGCTCCCTGGAAACCCTATACAGGGTTGCTATGGGTCGGAACTGACTCAAAGGCACTTAACAACAACAAGTGGCGCTGTAGGATCAGCACTGGACTACGAACCACAAGGTCAGCATTTCAAACCTAATGACTGCTGCTATACAGTGTCGTTAAGAAACCCTATACAGTGTCGTTAAGAGTTGGATCCGACTTGACAGCACTTAACAGCAACAATACATGTCTTAACTTCTGAATCCTACTCTGAAGTATGGAGAGTGAATGGCCGTATTTTCCATAATTACCTCACCAAGTTAGGGGCGGTTCAAATGCAGTGATATCAGAGGCAGTACTGTGTAAGCTGATGTTTCCATATTCACATTTCTGTAGTAGACCGTGTCAGTGCCCTGCCTCTGTCCCTTTGCCCACTCCAGAAGGCACTGGCAGACAGTTTGTAGTCTCTTTGCCTGGGGGTGTTTGCAGTTTGCAGGAGAGTGTGTGATATATCCACCATTTACATTTCAGTGCAGACTTTAAGTGCCGGAGAGAGTCCCAGAAAGGACTCTCAACCAAAGAATGGATACTAACTGTAGAATCTAAGTGGTGAGTACCTGGGTATTCACGGTTAATCTTTTCTGTTTGAAAAATTTTATAACCACATGTTGGATAGGATGGTGTTGTAGAAGGTAAGACATGGGGAAATATTAACCATATGTTATTCAGTGTGAGTGTAGATTATCAGCAATATACATGGTGATTCTCATTTTGGGAATATAGAGACACAGATAGATAGGAGTCCCTGGGTAGTGCCGATGATTGACAAAAAGGTTGGAGGTTTGAATTGACCCAGAGGAGACATGTTGGAAGAGAAGCCTGGCAGTCAAGTTCCCAAAACCAGCCATTGAAAACCCATGGGATACAATTTGACTTTGACATACTTGAGGTTGCTGAGTTGTTGACACAGCAACTGATAGATGATAGATAGATGGTAGGCAGACAGATAGATAGCTATATACCAGTTTCATAATTAAAGTTTCCTGGAAGGAAACACATCACAAAGATAGCAATAGTTTTCTGTGGCTGATGAGCATAGAAAGTTTTTTTTTTTTAAATTAACTTCTTTTCTACATGTTATCATTTTCTACGGAGTCCTGGTGTGGCCCTATGGGTTAATGTGCCGGAAAGCAAAGTCTGTTTGAATTGCAAGGTCAGCAGTTCAAGCTCACCCTCTGCTCCTCAAAAACAGGGTCACTATATGTCAGAAGGGACTGGATAACACTTAAAAACAATAACCATCAGTTTCTATAGTCAGATTGAGTAAATTTTGATTTACAAATTATAGTTTGAAGAACATTTAATGGCCTGGGGGAGGAAAATTTACACATAGTTGTTCTTTCACAGTACATTTACAATCGAAAATCTACATATGTAATTTGGAAGACTTGAACTAAGGGAAAACAGGAAAGAACATATTGAAAGTTAAATCACTGTAAGGGTTATCTCTGAGATAAGCTTTTATGGGGAATTCCTATAAAAGGAATTCCTATTCTTAAATCTTTTTGTTTGTTCAGATTTTCTGCAAGAAGATTTTTCATTCTTACTACCAAGAACACATTTAATTTTGAAAAGCGAAGACCTAAACTCTTACTTTGCTACTAGCAATTTCTGTCCCTATGCCTGTCTCACCGGACTGCCCTGAGTTTCAAATGGAATACTCTGTGAGAAGACACTTCTTTAAAATATAGAAATGGAAAAAGTATATTTTAAAATGATTTCCTACAGTTTTTCAAACTCTAGAGATTATTAGCTGCATTAAAAATGTGAGATTCCACTGCAAATAAAATCTTCAGGCTCTACTGGTTCACCTTTCATGAGACTCATTTTTCATTAAATAGCCTGAACCTAACAAGCTTCATATATCTTAATCTAAGTTGAAGAGCTGTAGGATACATAGCAGGGGAGAATTTCATTAATCCTGGGCATGCCAGAGTTCTCTTTATCCCACACGCCCTCAGAGCAACATTACTCAATGTAGCACGTGCAGGAAAGCCTGAAATGGGTACTTGGAGGCAATTGTGAAGCAGTCTTCTATCTCCTTGAGGGAGTGATAGCTTGAATCCAATGAACAGTTTCTCCTTGTGAAGCGTCTACTCCTCTAGCCCCTTGAAGTGGGCTGGCCTGAGTGCTCTGACTGACCAAAGATGGTGGCAGTGATAGTGTGCCAGCTTTGGAGAGGCTTGAAGAGGAGAACTTCCTCCCTACTTCCACCCTGTTGAAGTCTTGAGCTGTTATATAACTCCAGGCTATGGAAAGTAATTTGGTAGCATTGCCAAGAGTTCTAAAAACAGACTTATCTTCTGGTTAACTCTGCTTTTGACTAGTTATATTTAAAAAACAATACAAAAAGCACAATATAAGCCCGTTAATAACAATATTGATGGAAACTGTCTCTGTGACATAAAAGGAATGAAGGTATGTGAATTCATAGAGTGATTCAATAGCCAGGAAAATATCAGATAATACTGCTCTAACACATCCTGAAATTTCAGAGCTTTAATACAAAACAAAATGTCCAAGTTACTTTGCCAGAGAGACAGGTCTTTTGCAAGAGCCAAGAAGCCCAAGTGCACCTCTCCTCCACCTAGAACACACTTGTCTCTTCCTTTGCTGTGGGTAAGGCATCTTGCCTCTGTTGGAGTCATGAGGTCATCCAGCAAAATTAGTGACCAGCTTGGCAAAAGTTTGTTTTGATTTTAAGAGTGTCATTAGGATGAGTAAATGGATCAAGATCTTCTTTGGCACCAGTTCTAAGCTGCATTCCCTAATCAGTTTTGATAGTTACAGGGTTCCTGCCTCCATCTGATTACTGGTCTTTATTAGCTAGCATGGAGTTGGTTCCAACTCATGGCGACCCCCTGTGAACAGTAGACCTGTACTCCATCAGTTTCAAGGCTGTGACCATTGGAAATCACAACACCAGACCTGTCTTGAAGTGCCCCTGTATGGGTTCAAACAGCCAACCTTATGAGTACTTAGTGATTCTTTATCGATTTATAGTGTCTGATTTCTTAGCCCAGAGGTGGAGTGTGGGGAAGAAAATTAGATTTATTTTCACCCCTCCAAAGACTGACACTTGAAGGACTTTATCTATGTAATTAGACAAATAGCAGAGTGAATTGTGGCTCTGTTGTCCCTGCTTTTGTGTGCGTTGAAGGGAGCCATTTCAGTCTCTTATGGTGTCTCCAGGTCAGCAAAGTATTCTGATGCAATCAGCCCTCAACATCCGAGTGTCAATGGCTCCAAAGTTTTAGCTAGTGGAGAAACACTGATAGACACTTTATCCTGATCATTAATATGCAAACGGCTGTGCTTTTGATCATGGAAAAGAAACTTGCAGCTTTATGCTGTTAATAGCAACAGTAAGTATTGGTAATATCATACTGAGAGAAACCTCATGGAGATAATAAAAGATGAATGTGTATCTCTGATTACAACTTCTGCTACTCTTTGTCGGGTCTTATTTCATACATCAGTTATTTATACCTACCTTCCATCCACTATTTAAATTTCTGTTCATTTCATGAACATTCTGAAAAAATACCCAATCCCTGTTGTTGTTGTTAAGTGCTGTCGAGTCGGTTCCGACCCATAGCGACCCTGTACAGGGTTTCCAAGGGTGTAAATCCTTACGGGAGTAGAAAGCCTCATCTTTCTCCCGCGGAGCAGCTGGTAGTTTTGAACCGCTGACCTTAAGGTTCGCAGCCCGATTCGTAACCACTACGCTACCAGAGCTTCTGTATTTGTTTCATGAAGTTCATATATCTTTGAATTCTACTGACAGATAATAACCATTGCTAAAATATTAAATGAGTACCAATAATACGTCAAACACTCATAGCTTTGTGTTTATGATCTCATTCAATACATGAGATATTAGTCAAAGAGACATTATATAAATTATAGACTATCGTACAGCTATTGAATAATAAATGTGGGATGCAAACTCTTGTTTCTCAGATTCTGAAACCTGTGTTTTTAAACTTGAAATTATATGACTAAATAACAATCCTGACCCAAGCCATGGGATTCTCAGTAACCTCATATGCATGCAAAAGTTGAACAGTGAAAAAGGAAAATTGTAGACTTGATGTCTTTGAGTTATGGTGTTGGAGAAAAATATTAAAAGTACCATGAACTGCCAAAAGAACAAACAAATTTGTGTTAAAAGAAGTACAGCCAGAGTGCTCCTTGGAAGTCAAGATGGCCAGACTTCTCTCTCATGCTTCGGATGTCTTATCAGGAGAGGCCAGTCCCTGGAGAAGGATATTATGTTTGGTAAAGGGGAGGGTTACAGAAAAAGAGGAAGACCCCTCAATGGAATGGATTGACACAATGGTGACAGCGATGGGCTCAGGCGGAGCAACAATTGTAAGGTTGGCACTGGATGGGGCAGTGTTTCCTTCTGTTGTGGATAGCGTCGCTATGAGTCAATACCAATTCAATGGCACCTAACAACAACTTATCAATTGTGTGTGTGTTTTCCTCCTGTGTCATCTTTATGTGTTATATGATTTCCCTTGAACTAATAAGGACTGTTTTTTTTTTTTTCTCTCTTCTATAGACAAAGTAGGAGCTCCGGTAGCATTGTTGTTGTTGTCAGGTGCCATTGAGTCGGAACCAACTCATAGCGACCCCATGCACAGCAGAACAAAACAGTGTCTGATCCTGGGCCAACCTCACTACCGCTGCCACACTTGACACCATCAATGATGCCACCTGGCCAATCCATCTCGTTGGGGGTCTTCCTCTTT
>NW_006408524.1:16004902-16006448 GCF_000296735.1 Chrysochloris asiatica
TCCATGAGTGTTGATAGTTGATCCAAGAAGAATGAAGTCCTTGACAACTTCAATCTTTTCTCCATTGATAAGAATGTTGTTTATTGGTCCAGTGGTCAGGATTTTTGTTTTCTGGTAGCATAGTGGTTATGAATCAGGCTGCTAACCTCAGGGTCAGCAGTTCGAAACTACCAGCTGTTCCATGCTAGAAAGATGAGGCTTTCTGTCCCGTAAAAATTTACAGCCTTGGAAACCCTGTACAGGGTCACTATGAGTTGGAACCGACTCCACAGCACATAACCACCACCACCATAGACAAAGAGGTGTGGTGCTGTATAAGATTTTTGTATACAGCACTTACAACAGCTTAAACAAAATTGATTTATTTGGTTTCATTAGTTTATTCAAGTTTAATTTTCCAAATGTAAGTTACTTCCATGTGTACCCCTCCTTTGTTTTTGTAGCTATCTGCATCCTATACTCCTTGCATCTCTAGGAGGTGAATCAGCATATTATCATTTATGTATTTATTCTTTTAAAAAATACCTATTGAGGGCTTTATATGTGCCCAGTAGGCATTTAAACCAGCGAGTGCAGTTGGATGTCTTACCAACTCTTTTTAGGCTATGAGGAAGATGCTATAGACGTATGGAGGTGAGAACGGTATGGGTGACAGGGAGGGATGGAATATGTTAGCCTATTTTTTGTCATTTTTGCTCTCTCAGGAGAGAGGCTGGGTTTATTTTCCTATCTTCCCTTTCCACATTCAACACACAGAAATTAATATATTTGTTGATTCTGCTGCCTTTATTTAATATTAGGAAGTTGGAAGAATATGACTTTGTTTTTCAGAGAAACATTTCATTCTTGGAGAGTCCATTAGGTACAGCTGATTGAGATTGTAAGAGCTTTGTATATGCTTGTCCGAGGAGTTTCACAGAAACTCTGACTCCAGCCAAAGTGAAGCTCTCAAACCAGAAATTCAGTCAAAATTCTACTGGAAATCTTCTCTCCTTCATGGCAATTGCTTCTCAATGAAGGAAAGCCTCCACATAACTCTTTGGGTATATTTATCAACAAAGAATTGACCTGGATAATGTTTTTCTTACAATCTTGTATCCTAAGACAATGGAACATCAGATGATTGTTGCTGGTAGCCAAAAATATGAATCTACCTCTTACTATACAATCAAAGTTGATTAGGAAAAGCTATTTTGGTATGCAGGAGAAGCAAAACCCTTGTATAATACTGGGCAAAATACTTAATCTTAGTTTGTACATATATAAAGTGGTCATAGTAATAGCTCTCTTGCCATCTTGTCATGAGGATTAATCAAGATATTATGTATGAAAGCACTTTGTGTTGTTGTTAGGTGCCATTGAGTCGACGCCAGCTCATAGCGACCTTATGCACAGAAAAATGAAACACTGCCCGATCGTGGGCCAACATAACTACTGTTGCCACGCTTTAGTCCATTGACGCTGCCACTTGGCCAATCCATCTCGTTGGGGGTCTTCCTCTTTTTCTCTGACCCTCCACTTTACCAAACACAACATCCTTCTCCAC
>NW_006408524.1:16007943-16017321 GCF_000296735.1 Chrysochloris asiatica
GAAGGTCCCACGGGCTTTTCTCCCATGGGCTTTACTCACAGTCAACTCTACTTTGAAGAGGCAGATCTTCCCCAGTTGCATTTTCAGTGACTTCCAACCTGAGGGGCTCATTTTTTGGCACTATATCTGATAGTGTTTCTCTGCTATTCATAAGGTTTTCAGTGACTAAATGTTCAGAAGTAGTTCATCACTCTTTCTTCTTAATCTGTCTTTGTCTGGAAGCTCATCTGAAACCTGTCCACCATGGATGACCCTCTTGGTATTTAAAATAACGATGGCATAGCTTCCAGAATCACAGCAACTCACAAGCAACCACAGTACGACAAACTGACAGATGAGTGGTGGGCACTTTGTGTAGAACAGGTTCATTTTCCTTACCTTCCTTCTTCCCTTCTTCTCTTACATTTTCCCCCTCCTCTCCCCTCTCACTCCTGCTCCACCCTTCCCTTCTGTGGTGGTTTTCAAGTGCCTGCAGTTAAGTTGGTTCCAAATCACAGTGACCCTATGTAGGATTTCTAGAAGTGGCTAGTGAATTTGAACTGCCGACCTTATGGTTGAGTGCTCATCCTACATTATCACTCCATGACTCTCTGGTTTGAGCTGAGATTTACAGGAGAAGACCAGGGAGAACTAGATAGGGAGGAGACCACCTTAGCTCTGATAGCGTAGTAGTTACAAATCGGGCTGCTAATCTCATGGTCAGGAGTTCGAAACTTACTGCTGCTCCACAGAAGAAAGATAAGGCTTTCTGCTCCCATAGTGATTTACAGCCTCAAAAGCCTTAGATAGAGGTTGCTATCACTGTAAATCAGAACCAAGCCCTTGGCACATAACCAACCAACTGAGAACACAAACAAGGAAGGAGAGGAAACTCAGAGAACAAGGTAAAGCATATAGGTACCGTGTGAAGGGAAAGAGGTTGAAAGACTAAAAACAAACATAAAAAGGTTTCCCAGTAACAAAGTGTCATTTGGCACTGTGGAGTTGGAAGGATACAAATTTCATGCCTTCCACAATTTCCTGAGGACTACTGGGGTGGCTGAAAGATAGGAACAGGATTGCAAGGTTGGTGGTTTGAACCACAAGGTTGATGGTTCAAGCTCACCAGTCACTCCTAGGAAACCTTACACTGGGCCGTTATGAGTCTTAACAGACTCAACAGCACTTAACAATTCCCTGAGGAGCATTTCTGGCTAAGTCAGCCCCAACCTCTCATTTCCTAATGAGGAAAGCAGAGCAAGGAAGAACCTGTCCTCTACCTTCTTCCAGTTCCTTTCTGTGTACATACTATTTATATGAGAAGTGCCTTAGCCTCCATCATGTCTTCCTGCCACTCTTGTGCTTATCGCTTGACACTCTGTTCAATGTCCCTAGGTCTGATTTCTGCCGGCTGTTCCTCACCGCACCCTGTCCATACTCAGATTTGCACGTATCCATTCAATTCAAGCCAACAAGCCTTTGCAGTGTCTCCCATGTTGTCCACACTTGGCCAGGTAATGGCTGAGACAGGATTGCACACTCAAGGTTATGCTCCTAAAATCCAGTCCCCACTGGACACGGGACATCAAAATAAACTAGTTGACATCAAGTTGACTCCAACTCATGGAGACCCATGTGTGTTAGAGTAGAACTGTGCTCCATAGAGATTTCAGTGTTGGAGTTTTTGGAATCAGACAGCCAAGCTTTTGCTCAAAACGTCCACCTTTTTTGTTTTGTTTTAAGTAGTACAGCTTGCTAACTATTTGCACCACCTGTTGTTGTTGCTAAGTGCCTCAAGTAGACTCTGACTCATTGCAAATCTGTATAGGGTTTCAGAGGAGCAGCTGGTGGGTTTGAATCACCAATGTTAGGGATTTGCAGTCCAGTACTGATCCTACAGTTCACAACAGCAGTACAAAATCAACACCCTACTAGTATGCCCACATCAGGATTGTCAAGTGCTGTTGAGTCAGTTCCAACCCATAGTGACTTTGTATAGGGTTTCCAATGAGCAGCTGGTGAACTTGAACCACCGATCTTGCAGTTCAAACCGACTTTGCAATCCAGTGCCTTAACCCACAGTGCCACACCAGGACTACCTGGGGCATATTTGTTCCAAGGTGTTTAATTTATAAACTCGATTCAGTCCTGGGGAGTTAATGCACCAGACTACAAAGCCATTTGAACTGCTAGGTGGGCAGTTCAAGCTCACCAGGGGTCGGAAATGACTCGGCGACACTTAACAACAACAACAACAACAACAACAACAACATTCAATCCTGGTGTGGTGCTGTGGACTAATGCACGAGACTGTAAGATTGGTGGTTCATGCTCACCAACCTATACATGGTTGCTATGGGTCGGACTTGACTCAACGGCACTTAACAATAACAACAACATTCCCAAATACTCCTGGTGTGCCACTGTGGGATCAGCACTGGACTGCTAACCACAAGGTCTGAAGCTCAAACCCACCAGCCCCTCCTCAAAAACGCTGTATCAGCTTGCTCTGAGTCCGAACCAGCTCAACGACACTTAATAACAAAGCAACATATTACAGGTTGTCTTCACTTTAAGAGTCTAACATTTGATCTGATTGAAATGCAACGTACATAAAAGGTAGGTGACCAAGTCACTACCATTTGACACACATTCCAATAGTCCTGGCAGAAAGGACTTAGGGCCTCACTTTGCTTCAATTCTGGCACCAGGAATCTGGCTGGCAAACCACCATGACACAGATCATTAGCAGTAAGGACTCAGTTGTGGACAGCCTTCTTCCTCTGTACTCTTATCTGCACTTTGCTTCTTTTGCCCTCATCTCCTCCTCTTTTGATTCAGACTCCAGGGTCAACTTCTGATAATTGGTTCTTTCTTTATGAGGTTTATTCTCATTCACTCTCTTGGCTCTGAGTGGGGTGAGACTCTCTCTTCTAGACATGCAGACTAATGGTCAGACTAAGCCTACTTCTTCCGAGACCAAAAGATAGGTCTTTCTACCCCTTAATGCTTAGCTGCATTCTGTGGGAAGAAAGGCCTGTCCTTAGTTACTTGCAAGCTCCAGGAAGAGCTGAGATGAACCTTGGGGAGCCCTTTCATGTGTGTGGAGGGTAGCATTGTTATACTCATGAGTTCCTCAGTGAGTCCAGAGCTCTTGCAAGCCAGTGACAGGAACAAGAGGATTTCAAAGAGAAGTACATAAATGCAATGAAAGTGATTTCTATCCCTTTGGGGAGGAAGATGACACTACAGAGATCTGGAGTTGCAACTGTTCTAAGATCCTGCAGCTGAAATCCTTCCAGAGGTGAATCTTGTACGGATATTCCAAAGTCAAAGATGAACAGAATCCTATACAGGATGGAAAGACAGATAAAACCAAATTAAAAACATGCAAAAGCCAAACCATTTCCCTGAGAAGACACTATACAATAAGAGAGAGGAAGGCAAAAAAAAAAAAAAAAAAAAAAGGCAGAGACAGGGGAAGACACTTGGAGGTGAGTAAGGTATAAAGACAAGAGAGGTAAATAATATTATTTATACACACCTGTAATAATGGCAATCTATAGCGTAGTGGTTACGAATTGGGCTGCGAATCTTAAAGTCAGTGGTTCGAAACTACCAGCTGCTCTGCGGGAGAAAGATGAGGCTTTCTACTCCCGTAAAGATTTACACCCTCGAAAACCCTGTACAGGATCGCTATGGGTCAGAACCGACTCGACGGCACTTAACAACAACAACAACATAGACTAATATTATTTACATACACCTGTAATAATGGCAATCTATAGACTAATATTATTTATATACACCTGTAATAATGGCAATCTATGGACTCCTGATTCATGCTGTAGGATAAGCACTGGACTGCAAACTACAAGGTCAGTGTTTCAAACCCACCAGCTGCTCCTCAGAAGCCCTACATAGGATCACTATAAGTCTAAATCGACTTGATGGCACTTAACAATAACATAGGTAGATGCATGGATAGACACATAGGCTTAACATCTGTGGGAGGTAAAGTGGAAATATACCCACAAATGCATATAAGTTTGATAGGGGATATTTGTATATGGCTATTTGCTTTTACTGCTAATATATCCATGAATGTGGTGAAGCATGCAGGAAACAAAGTTATAAAAACTTCTTAGACATAACCAAATAAATTGACAGAGTCGCTGGGTCTGGGGGCTTGGAACAATAGAGAAATCAAGGTCAATCAGCATAACATAGTCCACAAAGACAGTGTCCAACTACTGATCATTTGTTTTCAACTTTTGCATTGTAATCACCAGTAATCATCAAGCACCTTGATTGCATGTTTGATCAGTTTCAGACTGAAGAAGTTGGCAAATTCTTCAGTTTCATCATCACTGACTTTAGTGGTTCTTGGGTAAATTTTGAAAAAATAATGGTCTTAAGTGGTTTTCCTTGTAGTCATATGGATATTGTTCTATCATAGTCAGCATTGTATTTCAAGATAGATCTTGAACTGTTCTTTTTGATGATGAATGTGACATTATTTTGCTTCAATTTTTGATTCCTGGCAATAGTCAGTCAAACCCTACAATAGTCAGATTCAAAATGGCCAATACTAGCCCATTTCATGTTACTGAACTACTTAGGGTATTGATGAAGTGTTCAATTTTGTTTTTGACAGCTTCCAATTTTCTTAGATTCATACTTTGCATATTTCACAGTCTGATTCTTCTTGGATGTTTGCAGTTGTTTCTCCTTATTTTGAGTTGAGCCACATCAGCAAATGAAAGACCCAAATGAACTCTTGATATATTTTATAATCATTTTTCTGAGTTCCTTCTCAGGCATTTACAAAGCCTGCCCATCTTCCAATATGGAGTGGAGGTTCGCTTCCAGCTCATTTGCCTCAGTCATATTATCTCATTTCTGGACATGTGCTGATATGGTCATCTGTTTCTGTTATTTGGGACATTTTCAGGAGTTATCTGTGGCCTTAATACTTAGATGGGTGTGTATTTGGGTATTTTTTATGCTTTCTGAGTGCCTTCAGGTAGATGTGATCAGGAGATGGGCTTCCTTTTTCACTCTTTTTCCTGAGAAATTTCAAGATGCCACTGTTGGTCATTGTGACATAACTCTGGATTGAATTTTCAGCCTATTTCCTTTTTAGTCTGCCTGTCCCACTCCACAATCCCCATTCTGGCCTTTTTTCCTAGTGATAAACAATTCAGGGCTGGCTGTGGCTGTTTTGCGCTGTTGTTTGGTTTTAAGTGGAAACTGTCCCTTTACATTTTGAGGAAATCTGTGTGCATGTGTAGTAGAACCTTCTAGGGATGGGGCTGGGGAGTCCACTTGCTAAGGCACCCCCTCTAGTCACCAGAATGGAGGTGCGTAGAAAGTAAGAGACCAATGAACAGATACAAAAAAAAAAAAAGAATTTCCACATCTTTATCTCCACTGTTCTGTCAGGTGTTCATGGCTGCTTTCATCCTTCCCCTGCTTGGTCTCACCCAAGATGGCAGCTCTGGTAGCAGCTGAGCATCTTGAATTAGAAAGCACTGGATTTCTTGCTTCTGCTACAAATTCCCCTAGCTATAAGCCTTCCAACCTTCTAAATATTCCTTTATATGTAGTTCAGAGTTCTAGCACCTTCCCCTGAGCCTGCTTGGTCCGGTGTCTGTGTTGTTGCTCATGGAGCACCTCACTGCACTTCCACCCTCTCCGCCATCTTGTTTGTTCTCCTAAATGAAATCTCAACTCCATCCATGTCATTAAGGTCAATTCTACACAAAGGAGGTAGCTCTTCCCTTATTGTATTTGATTACCTACCAACCTGAGAAGTCCAACTTCCAGAACTATATCTGACGTGGTTCTGCTGCCATTCATAATGTTTTCAGTGACTAACCATTCAGAAGTCATCATCCTCTTCTTACTAGTCTGTCCTTAGTGTGGTTGCTCTGCTGAAATCTGTCCACCATGGGTGACCCTGCTGGTATTACTAATCCAGGTGGCAAAGCTTCCAGCATCACAGAAACACATAAGCCATCACAGTACAACAAACTGGAAGAGTCATGGTGGACTGATGTCTTTAAAAAGCCGAGCATCTGCACTAGCAGAAGAGAACACTGTATTTTTTTAGGTACACAGAGAAAGAGGATTTTATTAACAAGGACTCGGTGGTCTTGGGCTGAGTCCCTAGGACAATGCAAATGTATCTGTAATCAGTGAATTTAGCTAAACTTATTGTTGTCCCGCTTTCTCCCTCTCATCACCTGTTGCTATGGTAACTGCGTCCAGGTTCTAAGAAAGAGAGAATTTAAGAAAGGAAAACAGATGGAAACATTGGCAACTTTATTGGTCTCTTGTGGCTGTCCTAACAATTTACCATAATCCAGATTTAAAAAAAACAGAAATTTATCCTCTCACAGTTTTGGTGGCCACAAATTTAAAATCAAGTTGTTGGCAGGGCTTTGTCTGAAGGCTCTATTGGTGACCCATTCCCTTTCTTCCAGCTTTTGGAGGAATGGTTCTTGACTTTAGGAGTTCTTTAGTTTACAGCAATACAACTCCAGGCTCCAACTCGCTTTTCACTTCTCTTGTCTTATAAAGATACTTATCATTGGACCCCCCTATTTCAGGATGATCTAATTTGAAGATCTTTACCTTAATTACATCTTCAAAGACCCCTTTTGCAAATAAGCCCATTCACAGGTTCTGGGTAAGCTTATCTTTTGAGGAGTTGGCTGCTGTTCAGGCTACTTATGCAGCCTGTGAGAAGATCTCATCTAAGATAACATTGAGGATAGTCACTGTGGTCTGCTCCAAAGAAGTGTAGCTCACAAGTGGAGTCAGTGTTAGCCTCAACTGGATGACCTTCATCCATTCACTGGGCCAAGTATCCAGCCACAATAGCCTTCTGTCAGGTCTTCAAACTCTCCAAACTCCTTCCTACATTGGGGCTTTGCACTTTCTGTAGGAAAAGCCCTCCACTCCTCCCTATCTGCACAGCTCAGTCCTCATTATATAGTGGTCATCTTTGATGACCACCTCTTATCAGGGAGACCTTCTCTGACCACCATTAATTTTTATCAGAATTGCTGTTTGTTAACCATTAAAACACTGGCCAACATTTACTGGATTAGTTTTTCTTTCTCCCACTAGATGGTAGGTAGGCACCAAGAAGGCTACCCTGTTAATGCAGTGAACTCAGCATCAGGCATTGTGTCAGATTTTCATAAATAATTGTTTTAAAAAATGAATAAAGGAGTGAATAGGTTGTTTGTGACATCATGTCCCCTTCTTGTTTGTACTTCATTCATCCTTTTCTGGGTTTGTCATTATTCTTAGTCATATCTCATCCCTCTTAAGATAAGAGGGCGTGGAGGCCTTTGTGCTTACTTTTCTCTACATAGTTTGTACCTCTATCTCCCTTAGAAAACAAACCAGCTGCCCCTGAGTAACTTCGGATTCATGGTAAATTCAAGTGTGCTCCAGAATTTTCCAAGACTGATTTTTCAGAAGTAGATCTCCAAGTCTGGTTTAATATCACCCTTAATTACACTGTAATTGGTAGTGAAATGACTAAGCAGCTATTTCTCTTGCACCAAGCATAATGGCTGAAGTGTTTTATGATCTGACAATCTCCTCCAATGAAAGGCATTAAGAATGTCATAACCTCAAGGACTAATACCAGGCCTTTGGGGTACAGCATTAAAGATGACAGTGAGGCAGGCAGCTTACATGCTTTTTCTGGGTTTTGTGCAGATTGGTTTCTGACTTTTCCTTGGTAAATGACAGCACCCTATATAGCCTTCGGCTATGATACATTTCTCAAGCTTTGGTGAAGATCCGTTTTTTTGCAGCATTCTCTCTTGTCTTTATTGAGATGATATATTCTTCTTGTAAAAAGCTCAAGCATTATAAAAATATGTAACTATGAGAGATGATTAAAAAGTCACTCAAATTCCAGCATTGAGAAATATAAGTACTATTATATAGGCATGATTCTCGGAAGCTCTCTCTGTGGATAAACATAAGGAAGGCTGTATATTAGGGAAATGGACTGAGAAATCATTTTTATCACAATGGGATACTACTTTACATAATAGTTTCTGTAGGGAGGTATGACTCATATTTTTACATGAATTAAAAAGAAGGAAAATATGTTAATATGGAATTGAAAGTATTTGCTGGATATCATTATTTGACCCAAGAAGTAATAGATTCTTGAAGGTCCTTTTAAAATTAAGGAAAAATTCATTGAAAATGATCTACAGAATGGCCACAGTTGTTGAGTCTTCTATCTTTTCCAACAACCAGGACCCATGAGATCTCCTTACAAAGGTGTCTCCACTCTAGATTTCTTTAGTTAGGTATGTGAAGGCTGTATGCATAACAGTCTTATAAGGCTGTGCCTTTTTGTGAATGTTAGTTTACTTATTTGAAGATATCATCTGTTAAATTATACGTAGGTAGATCCTAATGGTGTCTTATAAAAGAGGAGACATGGAAACAAAATGACATGGAGGCAGGAGAAAACATATGAAGATACAAGAGAACTTCAAAAAGTTCATGGAACAATGGAAGTGAAAGATAATGGCAGCAAAAGAATGGCTGAGATTGTCCACAGAAACCAGAGAGTAGGAGAGAGGCAGAGTACAGTTCCTTTCCCAATTTTTCAAAAGGAATCCTTATTACCATTGATATCCAGATTTGAACATCTAGCCTCTCTATAAATGAGAGAAAATAAGTTTCTATGCTTTAAAAACATCTTCTTTGTGGCAGTATTTTTATGACAGCCCTAGGAAACTCAGACAGATTGGTTACATTTGTAATGAATCATCTTATATTGTTCTATATGCCATCTTTTGAAAATCTACATTTCTCTCAGATAACCTCTCCTAAAACTCTCTCCTCTCACTCAAATCTGTACCATTTGTCCTTAAACTTTCTGCAAAACTGTTAATTTGAGAACTTTTCATTTATTTTTATGTTATGGGTACTATGGTTACTATTTTAAGATACTATGTCTTTCTGTTTTTTTTTTTTTTTTTTTCCCTTATATTTTTATAGCATACTCTCAACAAACTTTAATATAGACTCTTGGAAAGAAAACCATTCTGAGTCACTTCTATTTGAAAGGGTCATTATTTGTTTAAATGCTAGTTCTTGGTCCTCAAGTTTGTCCCTTTCCATCTAAGGACACAAGTCTTTAGACTTGAACTTTGCCAATGCCTTAAATGAATCTTGGATTTCTTCCTTCAGTATCATCAGTTCTTGGTTCTTTGATACCATTATTACTGGGAAATTAAAATGAACTGTTTTCTTATTTTGTTTAAATTGAGGTGAAACATGAAGATTCTAAATGTACAATCAAGTTTCAGCAATTGTATAGAAGGATGTTTACCTATGCTTTATTGACTA
>NW_006408524.1:16018661-16030155 GCF_000296735.1 Chrysochloris asiatica
CCACACCAGGACTCCACTATACAGGGTCGAAATAAGTTAGGACTGACTTGACAGCACTTACAACAACAAGCATAAACAAAATTACACAACATGAAGACAACTAAATAGTATTGCTGTAAAATTAGATAAACCTTTATTAATTGAAAATATCAAAATGTGAATGTATTGTTTCTTGACATATCCTCCATCTTGTTGTTGTTGTTAAGTGCCATCAAGTCGTTTCCAATTCACAGTGACCTTGTGTTGGGTTTCCAACATTCAAACATTGGGTTCGAATCATTAATTTTGCAGTTAGCAGTCCAGTGCTTATTCTGCAGTACCACCCCAAGTCCATTTCTGAAGGAGTTGTTTCCATCTTCCCCCAGAGAATTCAGCGCTCTTCGCTTTATACCATATCAAAATGGCAGTGTGGGCATCGTTGAGGTTCCTATGGTACTCCTTTGAAATGTTCTTTGAGTTTGGGGAACAAAAACCAGTCTAAGGAGCAAGATCAAAGATACAAGGAGTGAAGCAAGGTTTCTTGATGAAATTCTCATGTGGAAGAATGAGTAGGTGCACTGTATTGATGGAAAAAATTATTTGGCACTATTTCCCTAGTCTTGTTTTCACCAACGGAGCTTTCTTTTTAAAAAAAAAAAATAAAAAAAACTTCTTCCTAATAAATCCCCATGATCTCCCTGTGTCATTTGAGAAAATCTGACTGGCTCAGTAGAGTCCCATGGAAGTCACTGTTTGATTGAACCTTATTATTTGAAGGCACCCTACTGAGACTAAGAAACTTGTATTTCTAAGAGAATTTAACTGTAGCCACCCAGTGATTGCAGTGACATTTTAAACCACATTTTGTTTGGCCACGCATGTAAGAATTGAAATTCTAGTAGCAATAGTTTGTGACTTACCCTCATATATCTTCTTATGTCTAGCTTCTTTTGCTTAGCATGTTTTTAAGATTCATTCACGATATTGCATATTTCCATAGTTTGTTCTTGTTTGTGTCTGGGTAGCATTTCATAGTATGAGTATAATTAATCAGTGTGATTATTCAATCTCCTTGTTGTTAAGTGCTGTTGAGTCAGTTTTGACTCATAGCAACCAATCCTGTACAGCGTTTCCAAGGAGAGGTGGATTTCACCTGCAGACCTTGTCATTCAAACTGATCTTGTGGTCTAGTGCTTATCATACTATACCACACCAGGACTCTGATTCAATCTTATTGATAGATAATCTGTTTTTCCTTTTGTTGTTATTGTTAAGTGCCATTGAGTTGGCTCCAATTCATAGCAACCCTGTATAGGGTTCCCAGTGAGTGGCTGGTGAGTTTGAACTGCCAACTTTATGGTTTAAACTGACCTTGAAATTCAGTGCTTTATCCCATTGTGCCACACCATGGAGCAGTTCACTCTCTACCACATAGGACTGGCCATGAGTCAAAACTGACATGATAGTAATTTTTTTAAGTTTTTTTTTTTTAATGACAATATTTAATATTTGCTTTAATAAAACATTATATGAAATATCTGAATTTCCTGATTAAATAATGATAAATGATTTATTGATAAATATTTTATTTTTAGTTCTGGACTATTGTGAATAAAAATCTAAAAACCAAACCCACTGCTATGAGTTCAGTGTGACTCATAGGAACCTTACAGGACAAAGTAGACCTGTCCATTGGGTTTCCAAGACTGTAAATCTTTGCAGAAGCTGATGGCCACACCCTTCCCCTGTAAAGCAGCTGGTGAGTTCAAACTGCCCACCTTTTGGTTAATAGTCCAATGTTTAACCCACTGTGCCAAAAGGGCTCCTATTATGAATAAAGCTTCTATGAATAATGCTAAGACTATTATTGAAGTCTTTATGTGCATAAATGTTCATAATTCTTTTAGGTAAACGTTGTTGTGGTATTTTTTCGGATTTATGGAGATCCTGTATAACCAAGGAGTAAAATAGCTGGGTCATGAGTCCTGGTATGGCTCTATAGGATAAGCACTCAGCTGCAAGGTCAGTTTGAACAGAAAGATTGGCTGTTCAAACCCACCAATCACTCCTGGGAAACCCTAGATATGGTCGCTATGAGTCGGAACAGACTTGATGGCACGTAACAACAATAACAGGGGTAAGGCAAAAATGTAAGGAACTTCCAAACAACTATTTTGTTTTAATTACTACTACTTCACATTTCATATGTTTATTGTAGCCATTGTAATAGTCAATGTTATCGTATCAATTATAGTTTTGATTTGTATTTCCCTGGCCTTGTGTATCTCTTTTTGGGGAAATACCTGTTTAGATCTTTTTAAAAATATTTTAAGTCTTCTTGGCTCTCAGCAAACAAAATTGCATCATCTACTTATTGCAGGTTGTTAATGAGTCTTCCTCCAATCCAGATGCCATGTTTTTCTTCATATAATCCAGCTTCTTGGATTATTTGTGCAGCATACTGATTGAATAAGTATGGTGACAGAATACAGCCCTGGAGCACACCTTTTCCTGCATGCACAGGATCGTCTGTGTAGATCATCATCTTCTATTAATAAAATGGGTTTATTTCTTCTTTCCCGATCTGGATGTTTTTCACTTCATTTTCATGGGTAAGGAGCCCTGATGGTGCCAAGGAGTAGGCATTGGACTACTAACTTCAAGATCAATGGCTCACAACCACACGCCCCTCTATAGCTGCCGTAAAGTTTTATAGTCTCGGAAACCTGGTAGGGACTTATTGTGAATCAGAATTGACTTCATGGCAGTGGGTTTGGCTTGGGTTTTATTCAGTACAATCTTGAGAAAAAGTAATGAAAGTGGACATTTCCCCCTGTTTAGGATCTTAGGGACAAAGTATTGTTTCACCATCAAATATGAAATTAGCAGTAGATTTTTTCATATATACTCTTTTTAATATGAAGGGTATTTCATTTTTATTTTACTGAGCATGCTAATCAGGAGTAGAGCTTGACTATTCAATCCTTATTCTAAATCAGTTGAGATGATCGTATTTTTTTCATTTTACTCTGTCAACATTGTGTTGCATTATGTATTTTCGAATGTTAAAACATCCATTGAACTTAAAGAACCATCTTATGGATTCTTGATTCATATTTTTTCTTTTTTATTCTACTTTATTGACTTTTTATCTGATCTTTATCATTTCCTTATTCCTTCTTACTTTGTGTTTATTTGCTCTTCTTTTTCTAGTCTTGAAATAGAGTTTGAGAATCTTGATTCAAAAATTTTCTTATCTTCTACATATGTATTTATTGGAATGTGTTTTCTTCTAAAAGTTGATGTATTTGTATGCCATAAATTTTGATGTCTCTTATTTTCATTTTATTCATTTCAAAATATTTTCTACTTTCTCTTTTGGTTTCTTCTTTGTGCCATGGATTAGAGTTGACCTATCTGGTTTGCAAACACTGTACAAGTCTGTTCATATGCTAAGATATGGGCTCTTTGCCTTGAATTGAGCAGTGTCCCCCTAAAAGATATGTGTTATAAATTCTAACCCTTATGCTTGTAAATTTAATCCCATTTGGGAATTAGATTTTCTTTGTTATATTAATGAGGTCACATCAATATTGTTGTTGTTGTTGTTGTTAGGTGCTATTGAGATGGTAGCAACTCACAATGACCCTATGTGCAACAGACTGAAACACTGCCTGGTCCTGGGCCTGCCTCACAATCACTGTTATGCCCTAGGCCATCGCTGCTGCCACTGTGCCAATCCATCTCTGCTGCCACATCAGTGTATGATGCTGCCCTCACATCAATGTAGGGGACATCTTAAGCCAATCACTTTTGAGGTATAAAAAGAGCAGGAAGCAAAAATGGAAAAAGATTGGTGCAGAATCTCCAATAAGATTACCCTGAAACAAAGAGGAGAGACTGAAAATGACAAGAGTCTCCCCCAAGAGAAGACAAGAAAAGGCTTTCCCAGGATCCTGTGTCCTGAATTTGAATTTCTAGCCCATTAAATTGGGAACCCTGGTGTACACTATAGGATAAGCATTGAAATGATAACCATAAGATCAACAGTTCAAACCTACCAGGCTGCTCCTTGGACAACCTACATAGGGTCACTGTGAGTTGGGACTTGAAGGCACTTCATAACAATAAACTGTGAGAAAATAAAGTTTCTTCAGTAAAGCCACTCATTTGGGGAGTTTCTATTATGGCAGCACTCAGAGACTAAAACAAGGCTTAAGGGCTATACAATTGTACCTCACTATTACTAAGTGTCCTGCACCCATGTGTCCTGGTGTGGCACTGTGGGTTAACGCGCTGGACTGCAAAGTCAGTGTGAACCACAAAGTTCAAAATAAACAAGTCGGTTTGAACCACTCGATGACACTTAACAACAACAACCGATTTGTCAGTTTGTCTTACTGTGTTGACTTGCACGTTGCTATGACGCTAGAAGTTACCCTTCCAGTATTTCAAAAACCAGCGTGGTGACTCAGACTTGGAAGAGAGGGCTAGGTATTGACTTTTTTCATATAATATTTTATTATGCATTTGAGTTTGCCAAATGCATAATAAAATATTATATGGAAAAAGTCAATACCTAGCTCTTTAAATTAAGTTCCCATTTAATAATTTCTGTACATAATGTTCAGAGTCCCAGTGTGGCGTTATAGGATAAGCACTGGACTGCTAACCACAAAGTTGGTAGTCCAAATCCACCAGCCACATAATGTTCAGTAACATTGATTCTAATTTCCTCAGTGTATCAATGCGTTCATCATTTCCACTCTGATTGCTCTGTTTCCATGGCGTGAGCTTCCCTGGCCCCCTTATCATCTGAAAATTAGTCAAGGAAACCTCTAAAGATCACAGAATATTGTTTAAGATTACATTTGATTTCTTTGGACATGTAAGCAGGTGAGATCAATCTCTGGAGAAGAGCATCATGTTTGGTAAAGTGAAGGGCTAGTAAACACAAGGGAAACCTTCTATGGGATGTTGTTGCTGTTGTTAGGTGTCATTGGGTCTGTTCATATTCAGAGCAACCCTATGCACAGTAGAATGAATCACTGCTCAGTCCTACGCCATCCTCACAATAACTTCAGCCCATTGCTGCTTCCACTGTGCCAACACATAACATTGGGAGGGTCTTCTTCTTTTTTGCTGACCCTCTACTTTACCAAGCATAATGGCCTTCTCCAGGGACTGGTTCATCCTGATAATATATCTGCAGAGTAAGAGATGAAGTCTGGCTATCCTGGCTTCTAAGGAGCACTCTGGCTGTACTTCTTCCAACACAGACTTGTTTGTTCTTCTGGCAATCCATGGTACTTTTAATATTCTTCTTCAACCCCATAATTCACATACATCGACTCTTCAATGGTCCTACTCATTCACTGTCCAACTTTCACATGCATATGAGACTGTTGAAAATACCATGGCTTGGGTCAGGCACGTCCTCAAATTGACATCTTTGCTCCTGAACATTTTACAGATGTCTTGTGCAGCAGATTTGCTTAATGCAATGGAATATACCGACTCAATGGCAGCAACAACAGACTCAAATATGCCAATGGTCATGAATATGGCACAGAACTGGGCAATTCTTTTGTTATACATGGCGTCAACATGAGTTGCAGCCAACTTGACAGAAGCTAACAACAATAACAGCAATCGTTAAATCCAGGGACAGCATTAACCCTTGTCATTTATCTGTGCAGGCGTTTCATGGTTTTGTAATCCATACACTTAAAACTTTCCTGGAATTACCCTATTTTAGATGTACCATCTGTTTCTTGTAGTAAATATGATGGATACATTTCAGATTATCTCCAGTGTTCCTACTAGATCTACCATTTCATTTGTCTTTGTCTAGGCTTGATTCTTTATCAGTGTAAAAACCATTTCAATAAGATTTGCTATATGCCTGATGACAAGTATAGAATATATGTTTACAAACCAATGCCTGTAATCATACCAATAACTATCCATTTTCCCCATTTACTTGATTTTTCAGAATTGCCTTTTTCTGCATTATTCTAACTGCAGTTTAATTTCTTGACAAAGAGAGCATTCATAAAAGAAGCAAAGGTAAATTTGATTGTATTTGGTGCCTCTTAGAGTGTTAGTATAATTGGAAGTAGTGTCGTGGACCATATGTTCTGTCTTTGATAACCATACGGAAGATCAGGCTTCGGTGGTTTTAAAATTGCAAGTACTATTTGCAGTCTATTTCAGTTTTTGATGCTGCCTTCTGAACATAGAATCTTCTTAAAATCTTTGTTAAGGAGAATTGATCATTTATACAACTATGCCAAAATCAGTTATAAATTCTTGGAACTTACTTTCATAGGTTGGGTTATTTTGAGAAGCAAAACCAGTGAAGCTTATTTGTATATATATAAAGAGAGCCATATATCAAGGAGATGGCTCACACAATTGTAGAGATGGGCAAGTCCCAAATCTATGAGTCAGATTCAGACGTGAGGCTTCTGGCTTAGGTAGCTGAAGGATGGATGAATCAGCAGGTCAGAAGGGCAGGTAAGATGGTAGATTGCTGAGGACTCTCGGGATTGGTGGGCAATAGAGCAGGCCACTGGCTCAAACCTGAAGAACTGGAGGTCAGATGACATGTCAGACGGAGGATCTATATCCAGCAGAAAGCAAGCAACCTTTGCCTGAGTGTCCAATATATTGGAAGCAGATTTCACCCCTACAGGAACTTCTTGTCAATAAATTGGCCCCTTAAAGCAGATCTCATCATAGAAGTAATTGCATTATATTAGATCTCATCATGGGGAATGACTATATATATCTTAGCTGCAGCTCCTGAGAATCCTGGCTTAGTCAAGTTGACATAAAACCTTAATGATCAAGCTTATATTTTAGGATTTTCATTGTATTGGAATTTTATTTTATTGATAATTATTTAAAATACGTTAGTCACATATTAGTGTGTGTGTGTGTACTACATATATGTTATTGTATGTAGTTGGCATTGTTAGGTTGAGTCAATTCTGACTCATAGAGATCCTTTATGCAACAGAACAAAATACTCTGAGCCAGGGATTTGGTCCTTGGTTATCGTCACCATTTTGCTGTTTGAGCCCATAATTGAAGTCACTGTGTCAATCTATTTCATTGTGGATATTCCCCTTTTTTTCATTTTACTTTTTACTGTGAATTGAGTAAAGGTTTACAGAGCAAATAATTGGTTTTACATTAACCAAATGATGTATTTTGCTTCATCTCAATGATTGTAATCCCTTCAGTGAAACCCCACTAATCCCACTTGTTCCCTGCTCTTTATGGTTCCATTCCTCCTTCTTCCCCAACCTTTCTGAACTTTGTTCGTGGATAGTTGCTGTCTTTTAAAAAAATCTCAAATGGTTAACCATTCCATGGTGTGTATACCTCACTAGTGTTGTTGGTCCTCCTATATACCTACCTGTTGCTTAGTTGAAAATTGAGCCATCAGTGTAAATTTAGTTAAATGTGCAATATGACTAAGGGCCATAATCATGGGGTTCTACTGGTATCTGACCAGTAAGTCTCGTCTTTGTTTATGATTTTGAGTTTTTGTCCACATTTCTTCCCATGTTATCTAGAACCTTTTAATGTGATTCCTTTCAAATAAGTTGGTAGTAGTAACCAGACACCATTGATTCTTCTGGTCTCAGGCATGTAGAGACTGATGGTCCATTACTCAACTGGGCTAATTGTTTTTATATGCTTTCAGTTTCATCATTTTCCTTTCCTTTGGACAGGGGAAGACCATTATTTGCACCTTAGATGGCTGCTCATGAGCCTTTAGATCCCAGTCACTACTCATCAAATAAGGATGTAGAATATTATCTTTGTGCACTATTTTATGCTGATTAACTGTGGTGTCCTCTAAGGCTATGGTCCTTAGCTCCCAGGCCAGTGACTCATCCTTCAAGGTGCTTGGTAATATCTAAGAAGATTTCATAACTTTGTCCCCTGTATGCTCCACACAGAGCCTTGGTGTGGCACTGTAGGATAAGCACTGGACTGCTAACTAGCCACTTCTTGGAAACGCTATACAGGATCACTATGAGTCAGAGCACTTAACAACAACAACAATATGCTCCACCACATTCATGGATATATTTGCAGCAGAGGGAAATTCCATACACGTTCCATTCCTGTGTCAAATCTTTTCGTATTTGTGGACATGTTCTCAGTCTCCAAACCACCCCATCTAACTTGCATGTCTATCAATGGATCTACCTGTGGATCACTGTCATTACAGGATTGTGTATATTGCTATATTGACCTCTGTGCCTTTAACTCTTTCATTCTTCTTCATGTTTTCCCTGGCCTTCATCATTCTTCTGCCAACATCCCTCTTACTATATGTTGCCTTCTGCTTCACCCAAGTTAATATGTGTCTATCCTCTAGGTGTAGTGGTTGCAAATCGGGCTGAGAACCTCAAGGTCAGCAGTTCAAAACTACCAGCTGCTCCACGGGAGAAAGATGAGGCTTTCTGCTCCCGTAAAGATATACAGCCTCTGAAACCCTGTTCAGGGTCTCTATGGGTCGGAACTGACTCGATGGCACTTAGCAACAACAGCAACAGCAACCCTCTAGGCAGTGAATTACTCCACTTTCCTTCCCAACCTTGGTAACCATCAAAGAATGCTTGATGCCATTGTTCTTGACTTTTATAATAGTGATCTTATACAATCTTTGTCCTTTTGTGATTGACTAATTTTATTCAGTACAATTTCCTCCAGGTTCATCCATGTTTTGTATGAGGTGCTTCATAGATTTGTCATTATTCTTTAAATTCTGGTCATATTCCCTTCTGTGAATGTACCAAAGTTTGTTTATCCATCCTCCCAATGATCGAGAATTAGGTTGATCCCATCTTATTGCTACTGTGAATAGTACTGCGATGAACATGGGTATGCATATATCTATTCATGTTGTGACTTGTAATTCTCTAGGATATGTACCAAGTCTAGGGATTGGTAGGAACACGGTGGCTCCATATGGTAAACACTAAACTGGGAATCACAAGGTCTCTGGTTTGAGTTTGATAGCCACTCCAAGGCAGAAAGATGAGGCTTTCTACTCATGTGAAGATTTAAAATGTTGGAAACCCAATACAGGGTTTCTATGAGTCAGAACTGACTCAATGGCATTTAGCAACAATAATAGTTGTTATTATTAGCAACAACAACAATAGTTGGTTGATCTTTCTATTTCTCACATTGTGAAGATCTGCCATACCATTTTCCATAGCAGTGCATGAGGTTCCAGTCTCTCCACTGCTCCATAGCATCTGGTAGTTCCTGGAGTTTTGAACTTTGCCAATAATGCTGCTTTCTAATGGCTAATGATCTCTGGTAGCGTAGTGGTTACAAATCGGGCTGCGAACCTTAAGGCCAGCAGTTCGAAACTACCAGCTGCTCCGCGGGAGAAAGATGAGGCGTTCTGCTCCCGTAAAGATTTACAGCCTCGGAAACCCTGTACAGGGTCGCTATGGGTCGGAACCGACTCGACGGCACTTAACAACAACAACAACAACAATGGCTAATGATAATGAGCATTTCTTCATATATTTATTGGCCACCTGAATATCTCTTTTGGTGAAGAGGCTGTTCATGTCCTCTGCCCATGTTTGAATTGGATTATTTGTTTTGTTTTTATTGTTGTTGAAGTGTTGAAGTTTTCTATAAATTTTAGAGATTAGTAAAACATTTCTAATATGTCAATGTGAAAAATTGTTTTCTAGTCTGTGAATTTTCTTTTTACTTTTTTATTGAAATCTTTTGATGCACATAAATGTCTAAGTTTTAGCAGCTCCCATTTATCTAGTTTGTCTTGTGTGTTTTCATTGATGTTTAATAGTGCATTTATGTATCAGAATCTTGAAATTTGTCCATATTATTTCATTGATGCTCCTTATAGTTCTAGGTTTTATATTTATGTGTTTGATCCATTTTGAGTTGATTTTATATACAGTGTGAGACATGACTCCTGTTTCATTTTTTTACAAGTGGATATGCAGTTTGGCCAGCACTATTTGTTAAAGAGATAGCTCTTCCCTATTGCATCTATTTGGCCCTTTGTTGGAGTACAGTTCTTCATAGCATTCTGTTACCCATTTTATTTCTGTTAGTTCTGTTGTGATGTGACCCATTTCCTTTCTTATTTGTGTTATTTGCATCTTCTCCTTTGTTAAATTTGCCAGTTTTATCAATCCTTTTAAAAAACCGACTTATTGTCTTGTTGATTCTAAAGTTTTTCTGTTTTCTGTTTTGTGTATTTCAGTTCTAGTCCTTAATATTTCCTTTCTTCAGGTGGCTGTAGGTTCACTTTGTTTCTCTTTTTCAAATTATTGGAGATGTTAGCTTAAGGTGTTAATCTCCCCCCCCCCCCTTTTTGGACGTATGTGTTTATTGCTATAAACTATTCACTGAGCACTGCTTTTGTTGTGTCCCCAAGGTTTTGATATACCATGCTTTCTTTGTCATTTTTTTATTAATTAATTTTTTTCTTCAATCATCCAATAATTTTTAAGTAGGGTTTTACTCAATTTCCACGTATTTGACTTTTTCCCTTGATCTTCCTTTTGCTGATTTCTAATTTTATAGTATTGTGATCTGAGAAGATGCTTTTTTTTTTAAACTTTTATTGTGAATTTAGTGAATATTTACAGACAAGATCATCAGTCTTAAACTCAACAAATCATACACACTGTTTTGTCTCTGTGATTGCAATCCCCTCCATGTAACAACAGTTATCTTGCTTCCTCGCTCTGGTTCCTATTTCCATTCCTCTCACCTTTCCATTATTTCTCAACTTTGTCCTTAGGAAACTGTTGCCCTTTTGATCTTGAGTGGTTTACCAGGATGAGCATACTTTGCTGGTGTTTTTGTCATCCCTGTATATCCATCTACTGCTTGACTAAAAATTGGGCCATGAGTGTGAGTTCCTGTTCAGACCTGAAAGGTGGCTGAGGACCACACTCTCAGGTTGCATTGTAATATTTGAATGTTTTTAAGTTTATTGAGGTTTGTTTTGTGGCCAAACATAAGGTGTATTCTGAAGCATTTTCTGAGTGAACTGGAAGAGAATGTGTATTGTGCCACTATTGGCTGTACTGCTTTCTGTGAGTCTATGATGCCAAGTAGGTTGTTTGTGTGTTCTGCGTCTTTGCTCAGCTTCTTTCTAGTTGTTCTATTCTTCCTATTCATCACTGAAAATGGTATATTAAAAGTAAATTCTGCTCCAAACAATAATTGGCACCATCAGATTTATCAAGCTACCTGTAGATGTAAGATATTACCTTTAGATTCCTAAATTAGCATTTTACATTAGTTATTGTAGCATATTTCATGAAAAAGAAGGGAACTATACATGATATTCTCTGCTTTCAGCCAAGATACATTCAGCATCAGCAATGATATCCCTCATTCCATGGCCTCTTCTGATAACTGGCTTGAACCACTGGAAGTTATCTGTCAGTGTATGCTTTCAGCCATTTCTGTATTGTTGTTATGTGCC
>NW_006408524.1:16031680-16040613 GCF_000296735.1 Chrysochloris asiatica
GCTATGAGTCAGCACTGACTCAATGGCACCTAACAACAACATACATGACATGAAAACTAAATCTGTTGCCACCAATCAATTCTGACTCACAGCAATGCTATAAGACAGAGTGGAACCACCCCACATGGTTTCAAAGGGTGTAATATTTACAGAGTAGTTTGCTACATCTTTCTCTTATAGAGCAGTTGATGGGTTTGAACTGATAACTGTCTGGTTATCAGTTGAATGCTTAACCTCTGTACCACCAGGACTCTTTTCAATACATGGTATAAAAAGTATACCATAGCATATCCATGAGTTGCATTATTTACAATCGTTTGGTTGGTAATGTACTATGCAGTTGTTTCTGACTCATAGCCACCCTGTATAGCGTTTCTGAGACTTGTAAATTTTTCTGAGAGCAAAAAGTCTCCTCCTTTCTCCCTCAGAACAGCTGGTAGTTTCAAACTACTGACCTTGAGGTTAGCAGCCCAACTCGCAACCACTACACTACTAGAGCTCCTTATTATTGAAAATACTGCTACATACTTCCTGTAATGGCTGCTTCATAGAAAGTAATACCGAGTTGAGCCTCTTTGCCTCAGCATCTGGAGCTCCAACAACAGTACATTTTAAAAGCAGATAGAATTCTACATGCATACCTTTTCTTTGGAACTATCAGCCCTCAAAGTCCACTCACCCCCAGATTCTAGCACCATTGGCTTTAGTTGCAATAATTGTTGTTAGTTCTGATTCCACTGCTTTTGGTGTTGTTATTGAAGCCTTAGGAGCAGGAGATACAATTGCTGTCTTGTTAGGTGTGGCTCTTAGTATCAAAGGCAATTGTGCTTATTGAAGGGTGTATGCATGAAAGCGAAATGGATAGATTTGACTCTAAAGGGCCTCCTGAGTCAAATCTCCCCTTGGAAAGCTTTGTGCTATTGAAGTTCTAACTGAGCTTTGATGTCTGAAAGTTCCCAAGAAACAGAGAGTAGATCAGGTAGTTTCACCTTTTAGATGTTTCCCCTCTAAAAGGGAACACATTGATGTATGTTAAATGAGAGATAATGTTCTTTTCGCTTCAAAAATTGAAAAGTGAAGACTATAGTTTGTATTTGCTGATTAGAAAGGAAGTAAAAACATAAGATGACTGAACAGCAAGTCATGGGGTACATGATATAGGAAGAAGGATGTCCTTGTCCAGCATCCTGGGAAATCACATGGTTTGGTGATAATTGCTGTTGTTATATTGTTGTGAAGTGCTGTAGACTTGGTTCTGACCCATAGTGACCCTGTATAGGGTTTCCAAGGAGCAGCTGGTGAGCTTCCACCAACCTTGCCATTCAAACAGCTTTGCAGTCTGGCACATTAGCCCACAGTGCCACATCATGATAGCCTCCTGATTCAATGAGGACTCTTTTCCTGTATATTCTCATTGGATTGTGTTCACCCAATTAATATTGTACTTATAAATCAAATTTAGTCAGTCCAAATTGAGACCTTTATTTCTTTGGGGAAAAAATCGTGTTGAAAATTTATTCAATGATTCTCAGGTTAAAATGGATAAATAATTTCATGTTAGAAAGCTTTTTATACTGAACATTGAAGAGGAGAAAAGATATACTGTTCAAAAATAAATCTTAATATTGATTAATTGATTAACAGTTCCATGGTGGGAAGTACTTCATTAAATATAAATCCCCCAAAAGATACTTAAGCTAAATGGTTATAAAGCAGCAATGTAATCTTGGAGATAGCAAAGGAAAGAGATATATCAATAAGCACAGGACTTTGAAAAGTTATTAGAATGTTATTTCTAATAAAATGCAAGCAAAATATTTGAACATCTGCTGATTTCATTGGAAAATGTACATTATTAAAGTTGATTTTAGAAGTAGAAAACGAAAGATATCAAAAATTATGAGAATTTTAAATGTTGTCAGGTACTCCTAAGAGGTTCTAGGCTCAGTGAATCTAACCATATACATATACACACAGAGAGAAGCACACCGTGTCTCTAGATATCGCTGTTGTTACAGTGCCATCAAGTGGGTTCTGACTTGGGTTTTGGAGGAGTGACTGATGAGTCTGAACCACTGACCTTGTGGTTCAAAACAACTTTGTGACCCTAAAATGCAGAATACAGTCCCCTCAAACCTTTCAGTCATATATGAAAATTGGATTCAGAAGTGTGATTCACAGTAGACTTTCACTTTTGTACCCTTTAAATATCTTCTTGGTGTGGCATTGTAGGATAAGCACTAGACCACAAGATTGGTTTGAACCTCAAGGTCTGCAGTTCAAACCCCCTAACTGGGTTTCCTCCTCCTCAGAAACCCTATACAGGGTCTCTATGAGTTGGAATCAAATAGATGACACTTAACAACAACAACAAATATTTTTCCAAGCACATGCACTGTTTCATATATATATATATATAACTTCTAGGATTTGCTCAAAGTAGGGTTCATTTGTTGTTGCTGTTGTTAAGTTCCATCAAGTCTGTTCTGACTAATAGTGACCCTGTATAGGGTTTCCAAGGAGCAGTTAGTAGGTTTGAACCACAAACCTAGCTGTTAGCAGCCCAGTGTTGATCCAACAGTGCCACATAAAGACTCCAAATACGCTAATAGTACCTCGCTTGTAAGGTTGTTGAACAGAATTTTTTTTAAGCTATCCATCGAACTTCTAGAAAGTGCTCTATACACGAGGGTAAGTAAAAAATTCGCCTATAGTCCCTAATAAAAATATAACATTCCTGGATATCCTTTTACAAAAGAACAAAACATCAAGCTTCATAGAGTAAAAGATGTAGAAATACAAGCAGAAACTTATAATTATACGGAAACTTCATTCACACCAGGCTTCCTTTGTTGTTGGAGTCAGTTCTGACTCATAACTACCCTGTATTGGGTTTCCAAGGAGCCCACTGGTGAGTTTGAACCACCACCCCTATGGTTCAAATCAACCTTGCAGTCTAGTGCATTATCCCACAGCAACACACCAAGACTCCAGGACTCCTTTAGTGGTGATTCTGTGCCAACGAGTCATTTCTGACTCATAGCAACCCTGTATGTTTCCAAGGCTGTTAAGCTTTATGGGAGCAGAAAGCCTCACCGTTTTCCCATGGAGTTTTTCCCATGATAGATTCAAACTACTGACCTTATTGCTAGCAGCTCCACTCATATTCCACAACTTACAAGCAGTTAAATTATTAACTAAATGATTAATTCTGTCTAATCCTTATGTGGTGCTATAGGGTAAGCACTGGACTACTAAACACAAGGTCAGCTGTTCAAACCACCAGCTGTTCCTCAGAAACCCTATACAAGGTGGCTATGAGTCAAAATCATCTAGGTGGCACTTAACAACAACAACACCACCAATAAGCTATGAGCCCAATTACTGTATCACTTTCAGAAAAAGGAAAGAAAGAGTAGTTGGAAAATCTCTATATTGTCTCATTTTTGACTACAAACATGGAGGTCAAATGTAGAAATAGCTGAGAAGTTATCACACAAATGAGGCAACTATGGCCTCTATCTATGTATGAGCCCTAAATTGTTTGCTTCACTGCTAACTGAGATTTGTTAGCCCACAAAGTTCACTAGCTCCAAACTCTCATAGCAATTTGGTTTTAAAATAGTTCAAGGCAGCAGGATTTTAGCCACTTGAAAGACTGCCTGCTTTGCATGTCCTGGGTAACCTACTCAACAACTGGATGCTAAGCAAGATCACAGTCTGTCATTATAATGACCTTAAGGTGCTATTCCTTGACCCAGAGACTCCCAACCTTGTTGCAGAAAGAAGCATGTAAGCACCAGCCCCTCCTTCACCACATACGTGCACCTCCTCTTCCTGTTTCTTGCACCTGTTTGCTTAGAAGACAGCTAACCTGGAAGATTACTTCTCCGGCATCATATCATTGCCAAACCTGGCTAATATAAATTGGTTCAAAATTCAGCAGTTACAGAAAAACTGAACAGTGAAAAGATCTCTCTTTTACCTTTATTTCTGTGCAACTCAGCTGGACTTCCAGGAAGGAAATAGTATTAGCACTTTCTTATGTGCAAATATACTATGCACACACACAAATCAATTATCTCTATCATTTTTTAAAAGACTATGGCATGATGCAGATTGGTCTGAATCTTGCTTGTTTCCCCTTGCAATATATCTGTACTTCAGACCAGCAAATGCAGCTCAATGCCTATGCTGATCTTGCTTTTCATTTGTTTACTATTTCATTTCAAGCATTAAAGAAATGTATTTAAGCAACCTCATTTTTATAGACATTCAGGTTACTATTCTTTCCCATTCTTTTACAAAGTCACAAGAAATAATCCTCATTTTATATCTATAGTATCTATCCAAACCCACTGCCATCAAGTAGATGCCAACTCACAGTGACCTAGTAGGACTGAGCAGAATTGCTCCTTAGGGTTTTTGAGACTATAAATCTTGATGGGGACCACTGAATGATTTTCATCATTTCTAGATGGGTCTGGTTAAAAGAGATGGGGATAAGATTCTTACGATTCAATAGTGAGTAATTGCTATCATGACTAATTGGGACTGTCACACGGTAAAGGTAGAAGTTTTGTAACAAAAACAGGGGAGTAGATAATCTTACAGTCCAGGAACAGAGGACCCTAGGACCACCAAGGGAGAAGTACACAAAAAGAATCCAGAGAAGCAGTGACACCAGAGATGGAGGCAGAGATGAAGACATGGAAAGAGGGAAAAGCTGAGGACTGTAGACTCCTGGAAAGAGAGAAACTGAGTGCTGGCGGCCAGGAGGCAGGCTTGTGGAATGTGCCCTTTAGTTGTTTAAATGATTATATATTCCTGAGTGTTTTTGTGTACATCTCCCCACCCTACCTCCCTCACCCCCAAAAAAAGAAAAACAGAGGGAATGGAAGCAAACACTGTTGAATGATGATGCACGGAGGAGATTGAAATCATTGCAATGAAATGGTGATGTAAAGTCTATGTTCTCCCATGTAAATTATCACTCTGGTCACAATAAAAAGTTAAAAACGAAAGTATTTATAGGGCAGATCTACAGAGCAGTTGGTGGATTTGAACCACCAAACCTACAGTTGACAGCCCAATATTTAACTCACTGTACCACCAGGTTTCCTTGTGTTATTGCTGCTATTAAGTATCCCTTGAGTCAGTTTTGACTCATAATGACCCTGTATTGGGTTTCTACGGAGTAACTGGTGAGTTTGAACCAGCCCCTTGCTGTTCAAACTGACCTTGCGATCCATTGCATTATCCTACAGTGTAACACCAGGACTCCAGGGTTCCTTGGAGTATATTTAAATGAGTGTGAATTTCTGGATGCAGAACTGGTGAGTCAAACATATGCAGATATGCAGTTTTGGTAAGTAGCACGGAATTGTTCTCAGTATACATGGTTCTAATTTACACTCCCACTAACGCTATTTGAGAGCGACTGTTTCCATTTAACCTCAACACTGCACTGTGTCATCACACATTTTGATCTCTGTAATTCTATAAATGAAAATTGTGTCTCTTCAAGGTTTAATTTGCATTTATTTCATTATGAATGAATCAGAAGATCCATTTATATATTTAAGACTGTCAGTTTCCTAATGCAGTTACAATAAAAATACCACAGGTTGGTGGCTTTAAAGGACAGAATGTATCATCTCACAGATCCAGAGATTAGAAGTTTAAATTCAGGTTGTAGGTGGGGTTGTGCTCCTTTTGTGCTTACTCTAGCTGTAGATCTTTCCTGATTTCAGTCAGCTTCCGCAACCCTGGGCATTTCTTGGTATATATTGTCTTGTAGAGGATCCTCTCATGGTCCATTGTGTGTGCCTGTGACTCTCAGTGTCCCTTTTTATAAAATAAAGTTCACAAGAGATTGGTGTGGTTTGGTGGTTCCACAGGATAAGCGTTGAACTGCTAACCACTAACTTGGCAGTTTAAGATCACCAGTCACTCTGTGGGAGAAAGATGAGACTCTCCACTCCAGTGAAGATTCACAGCCTCAGAAACTCTGTACAGGGTCATTGGGAGTCTGAACTGACTTGATGGCACAAACAATTTGTAAGAAATTAGGTTTATTACCTATTCCAGCATGGCTTCATTAATATAACAAAACCCCATTTGCAAACAGGGATACATTTACAGCAGCAAGATGTGTTAGGACTCCAACACATCTTTTTTAAGGGACAAAATTCAAACCATAATAAAGACACCTTTGTGTTTCTTTTACTGTGAATGGTCAGTTCATACTCTTTTCATGTTCTATGTTTGTCAATCTTTTTTAATTTCCGTAAGATCAACACTGGACTACAAACCACAAGGTCAGCAGTTCACACCCACCAGCTGTTACTTAGAAACCCTCTACAGGGTCACTATGAGTCAGAACGAAGTCAATGACACTGAACAGGAACTCTATATATTTTGAAAATTACCCTTTTATCTCTCATACAAATTCTCACATATTTCTTCCCAGTTTTCTGTTCATCTTTGACTTTTTTCTTTTTCTGTGTGATGCGAGTATTTCTGATGCCGGCTAGGGTTACCTTTACCCATAGTTCTTATTGCTTCTTGCTTTATTTTTATCTTATTTCAAGATTATTACAAACCCTAAATTCTTTAATGACTTCATTCTTTCATCTTTAGTGAATCTGGTTTTTTTTTAAATTTTTCCTTCAGATGAAGAAGGTGTTCATCCTTATAATATTTTGAAATCATTTAAACAGCCCGATGTCCCCATTGTATAATAAAAAAAGGCTATTTCATGTTACATGTAACCACCACTCACCTTGCTGTTGCAGTTACTGATGAAGAAATAAAGGCATTCTGTTTGAGCCAATTTGTCTGAGCACAAGATTTGATCCCTTCAGATATTAAAAAATATTTATGCAGGACCCTATATAAAGAAGCAGTGATACCAGAGATGGAGGCAGAGATGGGGACGTGGAGAGAGGGAGCATCTGAGGACTCTAGATTCATGGAAAGAGAGGGACTGAGAGCTGGTGGCCAAGAGGCAAGCTTATAGAATGTGCCTTTTGGTTTTTTTAAATTATTATATATTCCTGAGTGTTTTTGTGTGCATCCTTTCCACTCCCCCGCCCACAAAAAAAACCCAGAGGGAATAGAAGCAAATACTGTTGAATGATGATGCATGGAGGAGATTGTAATCATTGCAATGAAACAATGGGTGTAAAACCGATATTCTCCCATGCAAACTATCACTCAATTCACAACAAAAACTTTAAAAAACAATATTTAAACTTCTACGCATTTTTATTTCAGTCTTTCTAAAATGAATGGATTTCTTCAGTGATAATTCATTTACAGTCTCTCACTAATGTCTGAAACTAAAAGTTGGGCTGAGTGATGGGTGGATGGATGTTGAGAAAGACAATATGACACCTGTCATAGTGAGGAACCCGAGAAGACAAAAGGATTTCTGCTGTGCAAGTGTGCTTGATCCACACCATTAAGGCATCTGCTCCAGTGTTAAGAATGAGTAATGACAGTCTATGTGCAGAGAACATACAAAGGCACAGTTCCCCTAGCAGGGCAGGCTTCATGGGCATCAGCCAGTCACATAAGAGCCCAGGTTTGGAAGGGGTTCAATCAGTGTTGTCACAGTGTTGAAATTCCTAATATTTTTCGTTTAGAATTTATGCTTTAAGTGGCATTCAGTGAGACAATAGGGCACTTGCCAAGGGTTTGGAGCCTTAGATAGCCAAGTGTCTGGCCTCCTACATCTTTGACAAAGAGGCAACCTGCATTAAGTGGGGTAAGAGGTAGTTTCCTATCTTCCGCTTCTCTATCTTGGGGCATTCACAAGTTGCCTGGCCTCCTCTTTTCTCCCCTGTCTCTCCAAAGCATCTGCCCCTGGTAGGAGTTTGGACACTGAATCATGGAGGCTGAGGTTAGCCCTCTGTGCCCCTAGGGTATCTTTTTTTTTTTTTTTTTTAAAGGTTTTTATTGTGGATTGAGTGAAAGTTTACAGGGCATATCATCAGTTCTACATTCAACAAATCATATACCTTGTTTCATATATAATCCCCTCCATGTACCATCAGTTAACAGTATTTCTCTCTATCCACTTTAGCTTTTTAAAAAAACAAACAAACAAACACCATCAGGCATATATAATAATTTACATCTCCAAAGGGCACATTCTGCAAGTCAGCTCCTGGCCACCAGCTCTCAGTCCCTCTCTTCTCCCCCAGGGTATCTTAAGGTGGGGTCAGACAATAGCTAACCTTGCCCAAGTTGCCAGCACCATGGTATGCCTGGTGCCTGGTTGCATCCCAGCAAGGATAGGAACCTCTACCATCCTTATGTAGGTAGTAGGCAAATTCCAGTACAGATGTAAAAATCCATTGGAGGTTCCCATTTGCAATGGTTTGGGGTGTTGGACCTGTGGAAAGGAGAAATAGCTGGTTTGCCTTTTGTAGACCCTGCCCCAATCAGAGTCCCGCACACTCTGTCCGTCTTCTGTCTAAACAGGCATCTCTGCTGCCATCAAAGCCCAGTGAGCATGAAGACCATCCTTAGTGAAGGGTCCCCAGATAGGTGTTAGCATCTACCCTCACTCCATGAGTATCCCTATGTCCAGAAATAACCCTTCAGCAGTTTCTATGTCTAAAAAATTCCCTTTCCTCCTTGTATCCTGCCTGAGTCTAACTTGTTTTCTTTCTCTTGGCTACCCTTTGTGGAAGAGCCATTGAGTACACATTATCTAATTTTTATGATGCCACAAAGAAATCTATGAAACGCTATTACAAGAAACCACATGAGATCTACATAAATGGAAGAATGCACCATGGTAATGGATAGGAAAACTTAACATTGTGAAAATTCCAATACTATTCAAGGTGATCTGGTAATGTAGTGGTTATAAATCGGGCTACAAACGGCAAGGTCAGCAGTTTGAAACTACCAGCTGTTCC
>NW_006408524.1:16052263-16053425 GCF_000296735.1 Chrysochloris asiatica
TTTTTTTTTTTTTTTTAAGCACTCAGGCATAGATAATAATTTACACCACCAAAGGGCACATTCTGCAAGTCTGCCTCCTGGTTGCCAGCTCTCAGCTCCTCTTTTTCCATGAGTCTAGAGTCTTGCTCCCTGTCTCCATGTCCCCATCTCTGCCTCCAGCTCTGGTGTCATTGCTCTCTGGATAAGGTCCTGTTTTCTGCTTGTGCTCTTCTCCCTTGATGGTCCTAGGGTCCTTTATTTCTGTACTGTAAGATTAACTACACTCCCGTTTTTGTTACAAAACTTCTACCTTTACAACTGTGACAGTCTCAATTAGTCATGATAACAGTTACTCATGATTGAATCATAAGAAGTTTTTCCCCATCTCTTTGTACCAGACCCATCTAGATAATATGAAAACTATTCAGTGGGGACACTATCTTCCCCCACACACTCTTAAACTAAACTCTCTCTTGACACCTTGTAAGTCAGTCACTTCATACCTTTATTGTCACTTCATTTTAGGTAGCCCATGTCTAAGTTGCCCATCCTTATATACCCTGTATACATAGGAGATAGCACTGATACTTGATATGAAGACTCCTTCCCTCTCTGTTGGTATTTTGAGCTACTAGCTCCATGAGTGTAGGTCAAGTTCATCAAATTGTAGCAATTTACCCTCATTTCCTTTATCAAAAAAAAAATTTTTTTTAAATCTTTCTCTAGTCGAGTTCTGATTATCAAACCATTGAGGCTAGGTCAAATGGGTACTATCTGCAAGTTTGGGTGTTCTTGTGCATCTCTCCTCACTTTATATCAGGTGGATGCTTCCCTCTCAGCTTTAATCCTCTGTGCCTATGTCCGTGTTCATAGGGTCAGGTGTCCTCAGGTCTCATCACACTTTAGACCAACCAGCTTTTCCTCTTTTCCCTCTCATCTCTAGGTCAACAGGAGTCTATGGAACGTGGTTGAACTCAGCCCATTTCTTCATTGCTGCTTTTCTCCTCACCAGTAGACCAATGCGGTCACCAGCAAGCTTCCATGCCTGCTCATGTGTTCCCTTTGAGTTTCAGTCTTAGAGGGGAGTTTATCCTGAAGGAACTTGATTGCTTGCCTTGATGGCCTCCCAGCGAACCATTTGTTTATTCTTGTAGAAGCCAATCATACTGCCATTTGGGGGGCG
>NW_006408524.1:16053525-16064212 GCF_000296735.1 Chrysochloris asiatica
AAAAAAAAAAAAAACATCTGAAGACAGATCAAAGACCTAAATGTGAAATCTAAACTATAAAGACCATCAAAGAAAAAAATAGGGACAAATTGAGAGGCCCCTGGAGTCCTGGTGTGGTGCTGTGGGTGCGCTGGACTGCAAAGTTGCTTTGAACCACAAGGTTGGTTCAAGTTCACCAGCTGCTCCTCAGAAACCTTATACAGGTTCACTATGGGATGGAACCGACTTGATGGCACTTCACAACACTACCAACAATACATGGTATAGAGTCTTGCTGTGGCACTATAGGATAAGCACTGGACCACAAAGTCAGTTTGAACCACAAAATCGCAATTCAAAATCACTAGTCACTCCTCAGAAACCCTTTATAGGGTTGCTATGAGTCTGAACTGACTCCAGGGTACTTAATAACAATGACAACACATGGCATGGAGTCCTGGTGTGGTGCTGTAGGATCAACAGTGGACTGTTAACCACAGGGTTGTTGATTCAAACCCACCAGACACTCCTTGACAACCCTAAATAGGATTGCTGTGAGTCAGAACTGACTCCATGGCACTAAACAACAGTAATACATGGCATGTCATTGAGTTGGTCCTGACTTATTGTGACCCTGCATAGTGTTGAGTGGGTTTGAACCGTCAACCTTGTGGTTAGAAATCCAGTGTTTACCCTACAGAGCCACATCAAGGTTTCATAAATACACTATCAAACATAAATAAAAACACAGAAATAACAGAAGATAAACGATATACAATTAGACATTTATGGGCATCAAAGATTTCACCAAAAAAATAAAAACCAAACTCACAGATTGGGGAAAATGTTGGCAATGACATATGACCTGGGACTAATTTCTAAAATTTGTAGAAAACTTCAATAGCACAACAATAAAAAGGCAAATAATACCATTACAACTTGAACAAGGGACACGAACCAAAGAAGACATTCAGAGAGTCAACAAACACATGAAGAAATGCTTGTAATCATTAGCTGTTTGAGAGATGCAAATTAAAACCCCATTCAGAAATGATCTTACCCCAGCATTAATGTTGTTGTTAGGGGCTATATTGCTGTTAAGTGCCGTCGAGTCAGTTCCGACCCATAGCGACCCTGTACAGGGTTTCCAAGGCTGTAAATCTTTATGGGAGCAGAAAGCCTCATCTTTCTCCTACAGAAAGGCTGGTAGTTTTGAACTGCTGACCTTAAGGTTTGCAGCCTGATTCGTAACCACTACACTACCAGAGCTCCTTTTAGGGGATATATAGGGGCGATAAAGTGGGTTCCAACTCACACTGACTCTATGTACAACAGAACGAAACACTACCTGGTCTTGGGTCATTCTCAGAATCATTGTTATGTTTGAGCCCATTGTTTTTGTCATCTCATTAAGGGTCTTATTTTTCTTGTCTGACTTCTCATTTTACTATAAGCCTGATGTCCTTCTCCAGGGCTGGTTCCTTCTGGCAGTCCATGCTTCACTGTTTCACCAACACCATAATTCAAATGCATCGATTCTTCAACAGTCTTCTTTATTCATTGTCCAGCTTTCACCTTCATATGAGGTGATTGAAAATACCATGGCTTGGGTCAAGTGCACTTTAGCTCTCAAAGTTGCATCTTTGCTCTTTAAGTGCCATCGAGTTGCTGTATAACTTAGCAATGCTGTGTCCAATGGGACCAAACACAGCCTGCTCCTGCACTCCCCTCATAATTGCTGCTATACTTGAGTCAATTGCTGCTGCCACTATGCTAATCCATCTCATTGAGGGTCTCCCTCTTTTTCGATGACCCTCCACTTTACTAAGCATCATGTCCTTCTCCAGGGACTGGTCCCTCCTGACAATATGTCTGAAGTATGGGAGGTGAAGTCTGCTCATCTTGGCTTCTAAGAAGAATTCTGGTTGTACTTCTTCAAACAAAGATTTGTTCTTCTGGGACCTTTACAATTCTTCTCCAACACCATATCTGGAATTTTTCTATGGTCTTATTCCTTATCTAAATTTTGCATGCATATGTTGTTGTTGTTAAGTGCTGTCGAGTCGATTCCGACCCATAGAGACCCTATATAGGGTTTCCGAGGGGTACCTGGTGGACTTGAGCCACATGGCTTGGCTCAGGTGCACCTTAGTCCTCAAACTGATGTCTTTACTCTTCAACACTATAAAGAGGTCTTGTGCAACAGATTTGCCTAATGCACTACGTCATTTGATTTCTTGACTGCTGCTTCCATGAGTGTTGATAGTGGATCCAAGCAAAACGAACTCTTTAACAACTTCAATCTTTTCTCCATTTATCATGATGTTGCTCCAGTGGTGAGAAATTTTGCTTATTTTACATTGAGTTGCAACCCATACTGAAGGCTGTGGTCTTTGATCTTCATCAATAAATATTTTAAGTCCTCTGTGCTCTTAGCAAGTATTCGTATATTGTTAATGAGTCTTCTTCCAGTCCTGTTTTCACATTCTTCTTCATATAATGCAGATTATTGCTCAGCATACAGATTGAATAATTATGGTGAAAGAGTACATCCCTGACACCTTTCCTGATTTTAAACCTTCAGTGTCCCTTGTTCTGTTCGAATGACTGCCTCTTGATCTAGGTACAGATTCCCCATGAGCACAACTAAGTGTTCCAGAATACTCATTCTCTGCAATGTTTTTTCATATCTTGTCATGATCCGCACAATTGAAAGCCTTTGCATAGTCAATAAAGAACAAGTAAACATATCTCTGGTATTCTCTGCTTTCAGCCACGATCCATCTGATATCAGCACGGATAACCTCATTCCACAGGCTTGTCTTGAACATCTGGCAGTTCCTTTTCTATGTGTTGGTGAAGGCGTTTTTGAATGATTGTTAACAAAATTTTAATTGCATATGATATTGTCTAATGATTTCCACATTTTTTGGGTCACCTCTCTTTAGAATGGGAGCAAAAATGGATCTCTTCCAGTCAGTTGGCCAGGTAACAGTCTTTCAAATTCAATTCAATCTTTAATACTTAAAAAAAAAAACAAAAAAAAAACAAAAAAAAAGCCTTTGGCAAGAGATTTGCCTGAGGCAATAGTATTTTTATTTCTTGACAGCTGCTTCCATGAGCACTGACAGGGGGTCCAAGTGAAATAAAGTCTCTCCATTCTTCATTATGTTTTTTATATGTGTGGTTGTAAGGATTTTAGCTATTTTTACACTGAGGTGCAATCCATAGTTAACACTACAGTCTTTGATCTTCATCAGTAAGTATCTTAATTCTTTTTGCTTTCAGCAAGCAAGGCTGTGTTATCTACACATCAGAGGCTGTTAATGAGTTTTCCTCCATTCCACAACCTCTTCTGAGCTCAGCTTGAATATCTGGTAGCTCCCTGCCCATATACTGCTACAACCGTTTTTGAATTATCTTCAGCAATTTAATTTGCATGTAATATTAATAATATTGTTGGATGATTTCCATATTCCATTAGGTCACCTTTCTTTGGAATGGGCACAAATGTGACTGTCTTCCAATCAATGGATTATGTAGCTATCTGCTAAATTTCTTGGCAGTCGAGTGAGTGCCTCCAGCACTGTACCAGTTTACTGAAACATTTCATTTCATAGTCCATCAACTCTTACAGTCTTGTTTTTCTTTAATGCCTTCAATGTAGTTTGGACTTCTTCCTTCAACGTGATCAGTTTTTGGTAATATGAAATAATTTAGCATCAGCCAATTACGTTTGGTACAGTGACTGTTTATTCCATCTATTTTTTTTTTTTTTGATGCTTCCTGTATTATTCAATATTTTGCCTATTGTTGTTGTTATTGTTAAGTGCTGTTGAGCTGGTTTTGACCCATAGCAACCCTGGCTAGGGTTTCCAAGAAGCCACTGGTGAGCTTGAACCACCAACCTTGTGGTTCAAACCGACCTTGTAGTCCAGCACATTAACCTACAGCGCCACACCAGGAATAATATTGTAAGGTGAGGTTTGAATCTGTTCTTTCAATTCTTTCAACTTGAAGAATGCTGAATTCATTCTTCCATTTTCATTTTCTAACTTCAGTTCTTTGCACATTTCTTTATAATACTTTACTTAGTCTTCTCGAGCTGCCCTTTGAAATTTTCTATTCAGCTTCTTTTCATCATTTCTGCCAGTTGGTTTAGTGTTTCTACATTCAAGAGTAAGGTGTTTTTTTCAAATTTAATTCATTGTATTGAGACAGTAGTGCCCCTTTTGTCTTTAACAGAGAACTGTTCATGCTCTGTAGGCATATTATGATCCACACACATTATTACTTCAGGTGTACAGTGTCAGCTTAACATAGTGCATGTACATATGTGAGTGCACATGTATGTGTACACGTATGAATAGAACAGATAAAAATTTGAGCTTTTATCCAAAAACTTATCTTCAAATATTTTCTATGAATTTCTATGAAATGACACAACCAAAAGCTTATAATACTCAGTCTCTTTATATAGTGTACATTTTAAATCTTGTAACAGAGGTATGCAATTTAGATTGTACCATATCTGGAAAAAATGTATAAAATGAGTTACACAAAACCATTTTCATTATTTTAATCATACTGAACATAAATGAATATGCACACACATATTAATCATCAGTGCATATGTACCATACAGAGCAGTTTTTAAAGCATTTTCACATACTGCATTAGCTATTGTCCTTTAAAATCCTGTCAGGTGGATGTTATCATCATTTCCACTTAAAGAGGAGAAAACTGAAGCTGGAAAGCGGCAGAACTCAGATTCCAATCCATATCTTCTAGCTCCAGATCCTAAGCTTTGGCTTCAGACAGAATGTTCAAATTCTAGCTTGTTCACTTAACAGGTGTGTAAGTTTGGGCAGGTTGAGTCTGTTTCTTCATCTTGTATGGAAGTTTGAAAGGTGCATGAAAATCCACACTACAGAACCTGAAGATGCATCTGGACAGGTACCAGTACTAAACACCCAGGCCACACACTTGTTTTCCTCTGTCAGTGAAACACATAATGAATAATTATAATTTATTGCAATATTTGCTTTACTGTGGAGATCTGGAACCAAACCGCAATATCTCCAAGGTCTGCCTGCTCCCACGAAACCGGAAACTGAGATTTAACCCCTTTGGCCCCTCAGAGGGAACAGGGTCAAGAATAGGTTTCAGAATCTCTTCATACATCCATTTTGGTCTTTTCCTTCTTTCTTGCTTTTGTTTATTGATGTTTTGCTTTCTTCATGTATGATATTCTGTATGCCATTCTACAACTCCTCTGGTTTTGGTCAGTGGTGACTAATAAATCAAATCTGTCCTTGAGATGGGTTCTAAATTCAGGTGGGACATACTCCTGATTATATTTTGGCTCTTGTGGACCTGTTTCAATTATCTTTAAAGTCAGCATGAACTTGCATGTGAGTAATTGATGATCTGTTCCACAGTCAGCCCTTGGCCTTGTTTTGGCAGATGATACTGGGGTTCTCCATGGTCTCATCCCATATATGTAGTCCATTTGATTTCTGTGTGCTCCATCTGGTGAGGTTCACATGCATGGTTTTCATTTATGTTGTTTAAAAAAGATATTTTTAATGAATAAGTCATTGGTCTTGCTAAATTGTATCATGAGATCTCCAGCAGCATTTCTATCACCAACACCATAATTTCCAGCTACGGATCTTTACTCTTTGTTTCTAATTTTTGCATTCCAATCACCAGAAGTGATCAATATATCTTGATAGCATGTTTGATCAATTATAGACTGAAGCAGTTTGTAGAATTCTTCAATTTCATCATCATTGATTTTAGTATTTGGTGCATAGATTTGAATAATAGTTATACCGACTGGTCTTCCTTGTAGGCATATAGGCTATTTTATCAGTGTTGTACTTCAAGATCGATCTTGAAACTCTCTTTTTGTTGATGAATGCAATGTCATTTATCTTCTAATTGTTGTTTTTGGCATAATAAACCATATGAATGCCTGATTCAATATGGCCAATACCAATTCATCTTAGCTTACTGACTGATGCCTAGGATATCAATCTTTATGCATTCCATTTTACTTTTGACTACTTCCAATTTCCTAGCATCATACTTCATACATTTCATGTTCAGATTATTAGTGGATGTTTTTAGCTGTTTCTCCTTAATCTGAGTTGTGCCCCAGCATCAGATGAAGGTCCCCAAAGCTTTTCTCTATCCACATCTTTAAGGTTGACTCTACTTTGAGCTCTGGTGTTGTACTATAGGATAAACACTGGATTGATAACTACAAGACTGATCATTCAAATCCATCAGAAATCCTATACAGTATTACTATGAGTTGGAACCAAAGCAATAGCACAAAACCCCAGAACAACAACTACTTTGAAGAGGCAGTCCGGCGCATTAACCCACAGCGCCACACCAGCATTAATAGCTATGTTAAAAATAAACAAATCTAAGAGCAAACAAGCAAAAACAAATAAAAGAAATTCTGGCAAGGGTGTAGTGAGATTCAAACTCTTATACGCTGAAGGAGGGAGTGTAAAATGATACAACCACTGTGGACAACAGTATGGCACTTCCTTCATAGTAGTACCATATGATGCAGCAATCCCAGTACTAGGGATTTATCCTAGAAAAATAAGATCTAGGACACGAATAGAAACATGTACTCCTTTGTTCATTGCAACACTATTACCAATAGCAATAAATAAATCAATAAAATAATCTAAATGTTCATCAATGGAAGAATGGTTAAACAAACTATGGTACATACACACAATGGAGTACTATGCAATACTAAAGAATCTGAACAAAAGTGAGAAGGAAAATGGGACTATGCCTATCACGGAATAGGTTTAATAGAGGACAAGCTACATATGTACTTAGCTATGCTGCAAATATATCCATGAATGTAATACAGTATACGGGGCTGGGGGTGGGAGTTGTGAAAACATCTTAGCCATATCAAACATGTTGCTTGAGGGAATGAACCACTTGGCCTAAGGGCTCAGGACCATAGTCTCAAGGCACAACAAAGCCAGTGGACATCGTATAGTCCACAGAGACAGTGTTCTCTGTCTTACTTGAGTGAGTAGTGAGTGACTAGGGACTTAAAAGGTTGTGAATGGCCATCAAAGTTACAACTATTGGTGTTTTCCCATCAGAGCGAAGAAGAGTGAAGAAAATTGAAGTCACATGGAAACAATTAGTCCAATGGACTAATTAATGGACCATGTGACCTTCAGCCTTCATGACCCTGAAACCAGAAGAACTAGATGGTGCCTGACTACCACTACTGACTCTCTGAAAGGTATCACTTAAGAAGGTTCTAGATACAGTGGGAGAAAAATGTGGACCAAAACTCAAAATCATCAAAAAGACCTGGTGTACTGGTGTGATAGAGACTGGTGGAACCTCCGAGACTATTGATGGCCTTTTGTCAGCCTTCAGGAATGGAATTAAAATCTGCCCCTTGCTCAGTTTTCACTCAAACAATAGGTCAATAAGGTAAACCATAGCGCTATGGAGCTATGCATTCCTTAGAATAATCAACCACTTGTGATCAAATAGGCAGCATTTGCTCAAGGATAAAGCTGAGAAGGCAGGAAGTGTTAGGTAAAAAGGAGGGATGGAAGTAGTTAACGCAAGGAAGATGCGGGATCAGTGATGTTACCTTGTGGGGACTGCAGTCAATGACACAAAAATGTGTGTGAATTGTTGGATGGAAAACTGATTTGCTCTGCAACCTTCATTCAATTTACAGTAAAAATTTAGAAAAAAGAATGAATGAAAGAAAGGAACTCTTCAGAGAAAAAGATTGAAAACGGATATTCTAGAATAGCTCATTGTTTTCAACATCATTATAATCTTTTCTAAAATCTGTACTGGAGTAAGGTACCCAATAATTTGATTAAATGATCACAATGAAATTCACTAGGGAAAAAAGAAAACTAGCAGTGCACGATATAAAGATGAGCTGCAAAATTCATGCTAATAAGTAAGAATTCTTAATTTTGCTTTATTTAGGACAATGTTAAATAGCAAATAAAAAAATACCATGATAATTTAAGATATTGCCGGGCTGTAGGAATCAGCACTGAACTGCGAACCACAAAGTCAGCAGTTTAAACATACCAGCTGCTCCTCGGAAAGCCTATTATTGTTATTGTTGTTGTTAAGTGCCGTTGAGTCGGTTCTGACCCATAGCGACCCTGTATAGGGTTTCTGAGGAGCAGCTTGTGAGCTTGAACCACCGACCTTACAGTTCAAATGGCTTTGCAGTCTGGCACATTAACCCACAGCGCCACACCAGGACTCCTATGTTGTTGTTGTTATGTGCCATGGATTTGGTTCCAACTCATAGTGACCCTGCACAGGGTTTCCGAGGCCGTAAATCTTTACGGGAGCAGAAGCCTCATCTTTCTCCCGCGGAACAGCTGGTAATTTCGAACTGCTGATCCTGAGGTTAGCAGCCCGATTCATAATCACTACGCTACCAGAGCACCCACCAGAGCTCCTTGTTGTTGTTGTTAAGTGCCATCCAGTCGGTTTCAACCCATAGCGACCCTATATAGGGCTTCCGAGGAGCAGCTGGTGAGCTTGAACCGCCGACTTTGCAGTTCAAAAGACTTTGCAGTCTGGCTCATTAATCCATAGCGCCATACCAGGACTCCTCCAGAGCTCCTAATTGAGATAATCACTGGCAACTGGAATGCAAAGGTCACTCCCACTAAATTTTCAATAATATAAAAGATGCATAGTAGCATTCATTGGCAAAGATGTGGAGAAATTAAAATGCTTATATGTTGCTTATACTGATGGTAGAGAGGTACAGCCACTTTGGGAAACAGTCTGCTAGCTCCTTAAAAGGGCTAACGGTTGTACAGAATATGAAAAACACTGAAACATTTTAAAAGGCTACATTTTATGAAGTGGGAATGACATTGCTAATTTTCTTTCTTGTTGTCATTGTTATTAAGTGCCATTGAGTCAACTCTGACTCTTACAGGGTTACAATTAGTCGGAGTCGACTCAATGGCACTTAATAACAATGACAACAAGAAAGAAAATTAGCAATGTCCTTCCCTCATATAACCTCATATTCATGTAAAAGTTGGACAGTGAATAAGGAAGACCATAGAAGAATTGATGCATTTGCGTTATGGTGTTGGAGGAGGATATATAAGTACCATAGACTTCCAAAAGAACAAACAAATCTATATTGGAAGAAGTACAACCAGAACGCTACTTGGAAGCCAGGATGGGCAGACTTCATCTGTCATAATTCAGACATAGTATCATGGGGGGCCAGGCCCTGGAGATGACTATTATGTCTGGTAAAACGGAGTGTCCGAGAAAAAGAGAAAGATCCCCGATGAGATGGATTGGCACAGTGACAGCAATAACGAGCTCAAATGAAGCAACAATTGTGATGCTGTCGCAGTACTAGGTAGTATTTCATTCTGTTCTGCATAGGGTCAGTATGAGTCGGTACCAGCTCGATGGCGCCTAACGTCAACAACAACAATCAATCAGAAATGACTCAATAGCACTTAACAACAATGACTAATGGAAGTCCTTGGGTAGTGCAAAAATGTTAACTCTTGAGTATTAGCCAAAAGAAGTCCTGGTGTGGTGGTGTGGGTTAATGCGCTGGACTGCATAGTCGGTTTTAACCGCGAAGTTGGCGATTCAAGCTCACCAGCTGCTCTTAGGAAACCTTGTACAGGGTTGCTGTGGGTCAGAACCAACTCAACAGCACTTAACAACAACTACATTAGCTAAAAAGTTGGCATTTTTACCCACCTAAGACTGGTTACGAATCGGGCTGTGAGCCGCAAGGTCAGCAGTTCGAAACTACCAGTGATTCCTCAGGAGAAAGATGAGGCGATCTGCTCCTGTAAAGATTTACAGCCTCGGAAACCCTGTACAGGGTCGCTATGAGTCGGAACCGACTCCACGGCACTTAACAACAACAACAACAAGACATTTCAGTCCTGGTGTGGTGCTTCAGGGTAATGCCCTGGACTGCAACGTAGGTTTGAGCCACAAGGTCAGCACTTCCAACTCACCAGCTGCTCCTCACAAACCCTATACAAGTTTGATCTGGGTCAACAGCACTTAACAACAATAAGACATCTTAGAAAACAGATTTGGTGTTCTGTTTTTGAAAGCTCACAGTCTTGAAACCTTTAAGAAGCAGTTCTACTCTGAATATGTGAGGCCATCCTTAGTCAGAATTGAATTGACAGAAACTTAATAACAACAGCTATCTAATGACCGTGAACATATTTTCATAAACTCTGTGTCTTTGGAGAAATTCCTATTTCTAATCCTTTGCTCATTTCTAATTTCTATATTGTTTTTTTATTGTTGAATTTGAAGAGTTTTGTTCTGTTTTAAGAGTTGTATATATATTCTGTATTTTTTATTGGTAAGTGCTGTCAAATCAGTAATGACCCTGTATAGCATTTCTAAGGAGAAGCTGGTGACATTTTGGATAAAAAGCCTTTCTTTTTAGATATATGCTTTTCCAAAATATGTTCTTCCATTTTTGTTATTTATCTTTTTCCTTTCTTTCTTTCTTTTTATAAAAGTTTTTATTATGTATTGAGTGAAAGTTTATGGGCAGATCATCAGTTTTACATTCAACAAACAATATACTTTCATTACAATAATTATAACCCCCTCCATGTACCATCAGTTAACAGTATTTCTCTCT
>NW_006408524.1:16065902-16086905 GCF_000296735.1 Chrysochloris asiatica
GTCGGTTCCGACTCATAGTGACCCTGTACAGGGTTTCTGAGGCTGTAAATCTTTACAGGAGCAGAAAGCCTCATCTTTCTCCCACGGAACAGCTGGTAGATTCGAACTGCTGACCTTGTGGTTTGCAGTCCAATTCGTAAACACTATGCTACCAGAGCTCCTTGTAGGAGTCCTAATTTGTTAATTTGTATGTTGATACCCAATTGTCCCTGCACCATTTGTTGAAAAGACTATTCTTTTCCCATTGAATTGTCTTGGTAACCTTGTAAGAAACGAATTGGTCATAAATACAAGTGTTTATTCTGGAATCTTAATTCTAGTCCATTGGTCTATTTATCTGTCCTTATGTAAGTGCCACATTGTATTGGTAACAGTGATTTTATAGTAAGATTTGAATTCAGGCAGTCTGAGCCTTCATCCACATTTTTCTTTTTCAAGGTCGTGTTCACTCTTTTGAGTCCTTGCATGTCCAAAAGAATTTTAGGTTCAGCTTATCAAAAGTCATTTGGCCATAAACATGTGGATTTATTTCTGGAATCTCAGTTATTTTATGTTGATCTATATGCCTAACCTCATGGCAATTTCACACAGTCTTGATTACTGTTGCTTTAGTAAGTTTTAAAATCAGGAAGTGTGACTCCTACTTTGTCTGTTTTTCAAGATAATTTTGGTCATTCTGGATTCCTTGCATTTCCATGAATTTTAGGACTTTCTTGTCAATTTCTACTAAGATATCTACTAGGATTCTGATAGGGCTTGTGTTGACTATGTTTACACTTGAGGAGTATTGCCATCTTAACAATATTGAGTATTCTGATCCATGAACATGGGCTATCTTTCCATGAATTTAAGTCTTTCTTAATTTCTTTTCATGATATTTTGTAGTTTCCAATGTACAAGCATCACATTTCTTTTGGCTAAATTTACTCCTAAGAATCTTATTGTTTTCAGTGTTTTAAAAATGGGATTTTCTCAGTTACATTTTTAGATTATTCATTACTAAGTAAAAAGAAGGAGACACTTAACAGTTCAAAATCAAAAAGGTGTGTGCAGGGTTACATCCTATTCACCAGAGTTATTCAATCTGTATGTTCAACAAATAACCTGAGAACTTGAGTTATATGAAGAAGAACGTGGCATCAGGATTGGGGGAAGACTCATCAATACCCGAGATGTGCAGATGATACAACTTTGCTTGCTGAAAGTGAAGAGGACTTGAAATACTTACTGATGAAGATCAAAGGCCATAGTCTTTGTCACTAGGATAATAATGGCCTCGTATAATGGCATTTTCTATACTTCTTTCATTTTGCATTTCTTATTTTTATTTTGCATCAAACTCTCAAAGTTGTGTAGTTGGCCATGATCCCACATCCCTAATTAATCCACAGAAAGTGTATTCATGAATGGACATGTTTGTGACATGAGACTGACATACTCTAGGAAAGAGATCCCAGCCCCACACCACCTTACCTATTGATCAGATAGACACACAGATCTAGGAATAATTTGTTTTTTATTGTCCACAACAAAGAATGCAAAAAAGTGACCTTCTGGCCAAAGAATCAGCCTTGGGGAATTTCCCAAATTCAGTTGCAAATTTTTCATACAAGGTTGCTGTCATCAGCACTTCTATGGGATCATTTGGTTCCATTGGGGAGCAGTTTTCTGTCTGGCTAAAAGCATAGGATGCCATTCCATCCCCATGGCTCTCTGTCTGTGATGAATGGTTTTCTTCTCTTCAGTGCCAAGGGGCCCCATGTATGAATAAGAACCCATAGTTTGGTCTTGACTAATAAGTCAATACAAGCAAATGGGAAATACCAGGAATTTAGATTAAACCTGGTAAGTCCAGCCCAACAGCTGTTTGTACAGGCTTCTTGAGAAAATTTGGTGTTAGATTCCAAACCACTGTTATTAAAGGCAACAACTGCCCTGTTGCTCTAAGGGCAGTGACTAATATTTTCTGGGTGGCTCAACATGATCACTATTAAATGTGTGAAGTGGGAGCTCTATGAGATAAAATTTATATTTTTTTCTTAATGAGAACTGACATCTAAAAGCAGTTAGCATTTTGTGTGTGTGTGTGTGGTGAAATATCAACTGACATTAGTGAAATACTATTGTTCAGAAAAAATCACTAAGATGGCCTTTTGGTGACACCCCAGACATCATGACTGAATCAGGCCCAGGGAATAGCTCCATGGATTGCTAGGGACATAATATCACTTTATTTTTGCCTAAAAGTTAAAAGATGTGGAGGAGGACTGATTTCCAGCAATGGAGGACTCAGGATCTTTCTTTCCAAGTTCCAAGTAAGTGAAATGTATCCTTTTGGCTGGAGTAAACCTGGATGAGTCTATTTGGTAGCAAAACACAATGGAGAAACACATCATCAAGGAAGGTGTGTCTGATTTGATGCTCCAGGCTCAACATGAAGGTCAAATTTGCTATAGGTTGAGCTGGCTCAAGTACTGCTTTTGGCTCATGATCCAGCCATCGTGACACCACGGACTTGGGTGTCTGCATGAAGAAACAGCTATATGACTGAAGAGCTAAAGTTCTAGGAACCCGTTTATTTTGGCATGGAGCACCCCTAGCTGAAAGTAATACTGAGGAAAGGGGTACTCCTTCTCTATACAATGAGAAAATACTGTGACTTTGGGCAATGACCATGAATCTCTGTGTCTGCAGTTGACAGGATCCTGTTTTCTGCCACTGGACTTCTTGTTTTTGGCTGCACCATTATGTGGTGATGATAACAGCAGGAGCTCTGAGGAATGGTACCTTTGGGCAGACTGACCAGACTCTAGTTACTTCTTCTTTGGAGTGAAAGTGGCCACTTTGGACTGAATAGCCATGCATGGAATTCTTGGCCATGCATGGAATTCATGCATGGAATTCATGAGAAAAAAGCAGGAAATTATAGAATGTATCTAAATTTTATTATGTCTTTTCTTCCCCAAGAAGTTTTAATTAAGATGATCTGGAGATTTATGGATTTATATTGACCTCATTATTAATTATATTCATCATTTTTCAAAATTATTTTTCACATTTTTACCAGATTGCAAAAACTCTGGGAAAAAAAGAAAAGGAAAGAAAAATCTGGCCTAAATCCAGATTTTGGTGATAGAAACAGAGAATTTACATTAACTTAGTTGTTTCTTTTTTCTTTTCTGTCTTCTTACTGACCTTTTCTTTTTTTTAAAAAAAAAAGTTTTTATTGTGAATTGAGTGAAAGTTTACAGAGCAGATCATCTGTTTTACATACAACAAATCATTTATTTTGCTACATTACCTTCATTAAAGAACTCTGTTAGCATAGTTGTTACCAACCTCAAGGTCAGCAGTTCAAAACTATGAATCAATCATTCCATAGGAGAAAGATAAGATTTTTTGCTCCCATAAAGATTTCCAGTCTCAGAAACCCCATGTAGGGTCACTATGAGTCAGAAACAATTCCACGGCACATAACCATAACCACCACCATCATTACCCTGATTAAATCCCCTCCATGTGACAACAGTTAACAGCATTTACCTCTGTTCACTTTAACTATTGCATTCCTTCTTGTGTCTCCTGCTACCTCCATCTGTCCTCTGATAACCTCCCTGTTGTTGAATACTGCCTGTCCTCTCACCCATGCTAATATGTGCCATCAAGTCATAGCTACCCTGTAGCGGGTTTCCAAGAAGTGGCTGGTGAGTTTGTAGCACTGGAGTTTCTCACTTATCTATGCCAAGAAATTTGGAAGATAGTTACCTGGCCAACTGATTAGAAGACATTCATATTTGTGCTCTTTCCAAAGAAATGTAACACAATGGAATGCAGAAATTATTGAAACAGAGCATTAATATCACATGCAAGTAAATTTTTTCTGAAGATAATTAGAAAATGGTTGCAACAGTACATCAGTAGGGAACTTCCAGAGAATCAAGTCAAATTTAGAAGAGGAAGTAGAACTAAGGATATCATTTCTGACATTGCATGGATCTTAGCTGAAAGTAGAGAACACCAAAGAGATGTTTACTTGATTATTTTTATTGACTATTTAATAACTGTTAGATCATGACAATCTATGTATACCATTGTGAAGAATGGGTATTCCATACACTAAATTGTGGTGATGAGGAACCTGTACATGGGCAAAGAAGCTGTTATTAGATGAGAGCAAGGTGATACTGAATGGTTTTATATCAGGAAAGATGTGTGCTAGGATTGTATCATTTCACTATACTTATTCAATCTGTATGCTGAGCAAATAATCTGAGAAGCTGGATTATATGAAGAAGAACATGGCATCTAGATACAAGGAAGATATCTATTATATGCAGAAAATACATCATTGCTTGCTGAAAGTGAAGAGGACTTTAAGTACTTACTGATGAAGATAAAAGACTACATACAGCCTTCAGTATGGATTGTACCTCAACGTAAAGAAAACAAAAAGTCCTCACAACTGGCCCAATAAATAACATCATGGTAAGTGGAGAAAAGATTGACGTTGTTAAAGACTTCATTTTGTTTGGATCCAGAATCAACACTCATGGACGCAGCAGTCAAGAAAACAAAAGACATACTGTGTTAGGCAAATCTGCTACACAAGACCTCTTCAAAGTGTTCAAGAGCAAAGATATCCATTTGAGGACTAAGGTGCAGCTGACCCAAACCATTGTATGTTCACTTGCTTCAGGCAAGATTTGGTCCAACTTTCTTACTTAGGACCTACTATCAGGAGAGACCATTTCCTGGAGAAGGACATCATGCTTGGTAAAGTGGAGAGTCAGTGAAAAAGAGGAAGACCTCCAACAAGATAAATTGACACAATGGCAGCAGCAACAGGTTGAAATGTAACTACAATTATGATGATGGTGCATGACCAGATAAGGTTGTGTTCTGTCAGTGTTTCATTCTGCTGTGTATAGGGTCACTATGAGTCGGTATCAACTCTATGGCACCTAGCAACAACAACTGTAATAGGAGACCTGATGTTGCTGTTGTTATGTACTGTCCAGTTGGTTCAGCACTAGACCTGGAATCACAAATTCACCAGCCACTCTGGGGGAGAAAGATGAAGTTGTTTGCTTCTATCAAGATTTACATCCTGAGAAACCCTATGGCGACATTCTACTCTGTCTTATAATTTTGCTGTGGTTTATAACCAACTCAGCAGCAGTGGATTTTGTAAGGTAAGACCCCATCTCATTTTAGCTGGCTCAATGCATCATCTAAATTTTATTTTTGTGTCCCTCCATATGCATTCCACTATTAGCTTCCTGCTGCTCCCAATTCAGTGATAACTAAAGTAAGATAGCATTTTCTTGCTGTTTTTCAAGCTGCTTGGAACAGATGCCAATCAGTCCCCTGCATGGATCCTTGCTTTATAATTAGTTCAGGGTTATGTACTATGGTAACCTGACTGCCTCCTTTACATTCACCACTCCCTGGTTGACTATTGTAGGCAGGAAGCAAGCCCTATTTGACAATCTTCTTTCCCACTGACTCTTTCTGCTGAAAGTATTTATAAATCTCACCCCCAATCTAGAGTTACTGTCCTTTCCCCACAGTCCTGTTTTACCAAGGTCTTTTAAGCTAACACATTTCACTTTAAAATTTTTCCTCCCCCTTAGGGAAAGCATGAGTCAGGCAGACCTAAGCATAGAGAAAGGGGTTGACTGGGGCTGGGGCCTCTCATTCCCTAGTAGAATGAGCTACAGAAAGGGGAAGGGAAGGGACAAGGTCAGGACTGGGGAATGACAAAATTAATGGATTTCTGGTTCTGCTCTTTGAGGAGCAGACTTTGTACTTTGGCATCATCATTTGATTCAGCATGTTAGGAATGTGAAGATGCTCAAATTTTTCTCACAATCAAATACAAATAAAAGAGTCTTCCAAATTCAAATACTGTTTTGGCTAATAGTATGTTTGGCTTATCTGTGGTTGAAGTCTCCTTGTGAAAACCCTGTCAGAAACATTGAGTTTGTACACAAGGAGAACTGGAAGAAAGGAAACTGGCATTCACGAGTACCTTTTGCATGCCAGACATTCTACATGCCCCCAATTTATTTGAATAACCTCAGATCTTAGAGTTTTCCTTGGACAGTCTCTACCTATATCCTTTGAGAAACTCTATCAAGATTACCCTTGGGAATCCCATAGAGCAGTCACCATAAACTTCTGAGCTGACCACTGTGTCTTGACTTTAACTGGCCCTGCAGATCTCCTTGGAAGTGACTGTTTTGATGGGACCTTGCTCTCTGAATCATCTGGGTAAATCTAAGATTTGTGCTTGGTTATGAGTCATTCTATAAAATATCTTCATTACCTTCACTCTCACTTAAAAGACTGCTGGAAATACCATCTCTTTGAGCTGGCTGATCTTTGTGTAATGCTTCTGGTACTATCAAGTCGAACATTTCCTGAGGCCAAGATGTTCCATTCAAATTGAAAATGCCAACGTATGTGAGATCCCAACTTTAGTATCTATTTCCTCAATGGTAAGTCCATGGTCTTTCCCCACCAGTTTCTGGACTTCAGTCACCATCTTTTCTTTCATGGAGGTTAAAGATTTTCAGTCTCTTGGCTCATCTTTGAGGTTTTACTGACCTTTCTTGATCCATCAAAAGAACAGAACAAAACATTATTTTATATGGGATAGCATTCCTATAAGCTTGATGCAAATATTCAGGGATTTAGGAAGATGTATACTTGACTTTTGTTTAAAAATTAGTATTAGCCTTGACCTTAAAATCATTTTTTCCCATGGCAAATTTTTGTTTAGAAGGCACCCTAGCTAGATTATTATTTTTATTATTATTATTAGAAAGTCCATTATTCAGAGAACTTGTCTGCAGCCATCCAGTGATCACAGAGACATATTATTTAAACATATTTCATTTGGAATAAGCCACTGCATATATGAACTGGAATCCAAGTAGCCATACTTTTTGACTTACCCTCATACATGTTGTCTAACACCTATTGAGTTTACATGGGGAAACTAGGACATTCTCACCCCAGACACTCAGGCATGGAAGTTATCTGTATATGAGCAATGTGACAAAACTGTGATCAACACCACCACCCCTACACAGGAACAGCTGAAGAAAGGGCCAAGTGCCACTTCCTGTGGAAGGAGAATTACTCTTGCTCATTCTGGTCCTGCTACTTCTAGAAAAACATTACTCACAGTGCCTTACTTCACCCCTCCTTGGTTCAGCTGGGAGAACTTCCCACATGGACACCCCCTACAGAGCAGTGAGAGCAGCAGAGCTGGGCACCTTAACAGGAAGGCAAAAGAAGAGCATTGAAGACCATGTAATGGCTATGTGCAGTTTCTTCCACCTTTGCATCTCCCTGGAATGCAAATGTAAGCAGAGTTATTATTAAAACAGCTTGTACCTCAGCTTCGTCTTGCAGTCCCTCTTTTATCACTGTGGCTTTGGGGATGATGACTGTCTTTGATGTCCTTACTGCCTCTGGAGTCTGCTGTCTTCTTTTCTTCTTAGTTTTGGTGATTTGATTACAATGTGGACAGTTAGCACTTATAATATTTCTGCACCTGGCACACTATTGGACCCTCAGCTCCTGACAGTATATCGGTACAAACTCACAGCCAGTGGACCTATAGGATGGGTTGTGGACCCCCATACTCCTAACTGCACCAGTGTCTCAGTCTTTTAACTTCACCCTGCTTTGAATCTTATTCCCTAGCCCCTTCCCAAGGTTTGTATTTTTTTTTTTTAATTGTGTTAAAATACAAGGAGGCTTCAAAACATTGGTGAAAAAAATCCACTCTTTTTTTATTCCATCCTTCCATGAACTTGCTTTTGTTTAAGTTTTTATTGTGAACTGAGTGATAGTTTACATGGGGGAACATTGGCTTTACACCATTGTTTCATTGCCATGATTACAATCTCCTCCGTGCATCCTCATTCAACAGTACTTGCTTCCATCCCCTCTGTTTTTTTTGTTTTATTTTTCTTTAGGACGGGGGATGTACACAAAACACTCAGGAATATATAATAATTGAAACAACTATAAGGCACATTCTTCAAGCCTGCCCCCTGGCCACTAGCACCCAGTCCCTCCCTTTTCATGAGTCCAGAGTCCCCAGCTGCTCCGATACTCCATTGTCCTCATCTCTGCCTCCATCTCTAGTGTCGCTGTTTCTCTGTATAGGGTTCCACACTTCGCTTGTGCTCTTCTCTCTTGATGGTCTTAGGGTCCTCTGTTTCTGGACTGTAAGATTAACTACTCACCTGTTTTTGTTACAAAACTTCTACCTTGACAGTTTGACAGTTGCAATTAGTCATGATAACAATTACTATTGAATCATAAGAATCTTAACCCTCTCTCTTTTCACCAGACCCATCTAGACAAGATGAAAATTATTCAGTGGGGACTCTACCTTCCCCCACACACTCTTAAACTAAACTCCCTCTTGAAACCTTGTAAGCCAGTCACTTCGTGCCTTTATCGCCTCCTCACTTTCAACAAACATTTTAAAGTGATCTCATATATATAACAAAACATTTGTTTTGTTCAACCATTTTCACATGAACATTCCCTGACATGAATTATGTTCAGTATGTTTTGCCATCATTATGACTATTCATTTCCAAAAGTTTCAATCACTTTTAACAGGAACACAGTGTCCTTCAAGCAATACTGTCCATGATTATTTTTGACATCATGTGTAGTCTTTTGCTTTCAGTCCCACACTTAATCTCCACATTAAGTCTGACAACAGTTAGCATGTTCAGAGGAAGAACCTGCGGTGCAGGATGATTGGAACATGTGAAGGTCGCACAGCAAGTAAGTCAATGAGTCAGGACTTAGCCCCGACTGACTACACATTCTGACCTTTCTACTGTGTTATCTTTTTCAAAGCAGAAATTCCCTCTTCCATCTGTATCAGGGGAATAATATTCAAGAAACATATTTAATGACTTCTTTCTAATTCACTAATGAAACACTGATAGGTCAGTGGTAAATTCAAGTTTCCCATGTAGGAGACCTGGAATCCAAACCCCATCATTGTATCTCCTACATAAGCATGCATAATCTGTTAGTGAAGGCTTGCATCTTGCTATGATTCTTAACAGGTTTCAGAATTCACAGATTAAGAAAGGTCTGGCAATCTGCTTCCAAAAATCAGTCAATTAAACCCTATGAGTCGGGACTGGACAGCATTTTGTTTCCTTGTGCCAGCTCTCTGGCAGCTAACTTAACAACAATAGCCCACTTCACTCGTTATAGAGCCAGAGTTGGGTTTATGCTTGACAGGGCCTCTAAGCCTAGATGAAAATGGGCCAGGCTGAGGCGTGGGTGGGATGTATTTTCTTCCCTTTTCTGCAGCTGACTTGATTCCTTTGGGGCAGACGCATAAAAGGGAGTGGTGTGATTCTAGTGAAAATATCGCTTCTCTGTCAATGACATAGGTGACTATTTGAAAAGGAGATATAAAAGCAGCAATATTTTAAAGCAAGCTCTACTCTTCCAGGACATTCCACACTTCTCGTATCTGGTCACTGGGCTTAGTTGAAAGTAACTCACCTGCTGAGAATACCGAGGCAGCTGAATGTAGTCTGCTGCTCCTTTCAACCTTGCTCCAGCTGCCAGAACGCTCTTTTCTAGCTGATTTTATTTCAGTGTCTGACTTCTGTTTCCAGTGGTGAATGCTGAATGAAGTCTCAAAGCCCGTGTGACCCAAGCACATGCTTGCTTTCAAAAGGCTGAGCCTGCTCTTCTGCAGATGTCATTGACGGCCTTCCCAGAACAAATCCCCAGGGTCACAGTGGATCTGACATTTTCACCTTCCTACTTTTCCTTCGGACACCTTTCACATTCTCGTCCTCCTGATGTGGCTGGCTTCCAGGAGAAGTTGTTACTAAATGCACTGCTCTCTTGTAGATAAAGACATGCAAACTCCAGGACAAGGTGTTGACTTGCACAAGTGAACTTGACAGTCAGACAGATATCGGGGTGCGGTGCTAAAAGATCTTGACACCCTGACCAATTTTTTTCTGTTACATCATGACCTTGAACTGGATACTTTCAAAGGAGATTTTAAGCCTGGTGAGTCTTGCCTTTGAAGTCAATCCAATTTGAATTCCAGCCCTAGCTCTACCACTGTCTGACTGTGGGGCATTGAACAAATGGATTCTGTATTCTCTTTCATCATCTCTTAAATGGGAAAAATATTCCCTAGTATGGAAGGACCACAACAGAATGTTGTGCTGGAAGATGAGCCCCCCAGGCTGGAAGGTACTACTTAGTAGCTGTAACAATGGACTCAAATATATAGTTATGAAGATGACTTAGAATAGGGCAACATTTTGTTCTATTACACATATAAGGTCACCAGCTTATTGTTGTTAAGTGCCTCGAGTCAGTTCCAACCTTGTCTAGGGTTTCCAAGGAGTGGCTGGTGAGCTTGAACCACCTACCTTGAGGTTCAAACCAACTGCCTTGCAGTTCAAATCAACCTTGTAGTCCAGCGCATTAACCCACAATGCCACACCAGGACTCCAAGGTCACCATGAGTCAGAGCTAATTTGATGGCAACTCAGAAACCCTATACAGGGTTATGAGTCGGAACCAACTGGACAGCACTTAACAACAACTACAAACAACAGTATAAGGATCTCTGGTAGTGTTGTGGTTACGAGTCAGGCTGCTAACCTCAAGGTCAATAGTTTGAAACTACCAATTGTTCCAAAAGAGAAAGATGAGGTTTTCTGCTCCTCTAAAGATTTACAGCCATGCAGGATCGCAATGAGTTGGAACTGACTCCATGGCACATAACCACCATCACCATGAACAATATATAAAGTCACAAGAATTAAAGGAAATAGTGTGTAAAAGTGTCTAGAAATACAAAGTTGCTTCATAAATGTAAATGCCTTCCCTTCCCCTTCTCTGAAAATGTCTTGTACTGGCCAACCTTCCTTCTCATTATTACGTCTGATCTTCTGCCAAGACAAGCGGGAGGCAGATGCAGGAATGAGCCAGAGCACCTGATAAATTGTCTAAAACCCTTTCATGAGATAAATTACAAATTTGCAAACGCATAATGAAATTTTGAAGATGATAAAAAAGTTTAAATAGCTAAATTACCTTATTTTTTTCTAAAGGAATATTGTTGTTAGGTGCTATGGAATCAGTTCTGGCTCATAGTGACCCTATGCACAACAGAACAAAGCAAGTCCAGTTCCTGCTCCATCTTCATGATGGTTGTTACATTTCAGCCCATTGGTTTTGCCACTGTGTCAATGCATCTCATTAGAAGACGTCCTCTTTATCAGTGACCCTCCCCTCCGTGAGTCAGGATGATGACCTTCTCCAGGCAGGAGTTCCTCCTGACAATGTGTCCAAAGCATGAGAGTCAAAGTCTCGCCATGGTAAATGGCTTCTAAGGAGCATTCTGACTGTACTCCTTCAAAAATGGATTTGTTTTTTCTTCTGGCAGTCCATGGTCCTTTTAGTATTCTTCTTGGTTTTGTTTGTTTGTTTGTTTTTTGCCAATGCCTTCAGTGCAGCTTGGACAACTTCCTTCAGTATTAAAGCATTGTTACTGTTGTTAAGTGTTGTTGAGTTGGTTCTAACTCATAAGACCCTATATCGGGTTTCCGAAGAGTGGCTAATGGGTTTGAACCACTGACTGTGTAGTTCCAACTGACCTGGCAGTCCAGTGCTTGCTTATCCTACAGCATCACACCAGGACTCCAATTAAAGTATTAGAACTCAACATTCTATCATCATATAGAAGGAAACAGTCTATGTGGGTTGAAAATCTTGCTCAAGTACACATTGCTAATTAGTTTATTAGCAACAGAACAGAGACTAGAACCAATGCATTATGGTGTCTAGGGCACTGCCTTTTAGGCACCGCCATATGCTAGGATATATAATTAGAGAGAAGCATTTGTACTTTAGGAAACGTGTTTTATTTCAGAAGCAAGCTAATTGGGGGTTTACTAAGGTCCTCTGTAATAAAGATTTATTATTTAACTCTCAGAGTCAGATCATAAGTCTTTGCAAATTCTCTTCTCATCCCTTGATTCATTAATTTCCTGTTATCCTTCATGAATTTATTTCTTTACTTACCCAACATAACACTTTTTTTTTTTTTTCTAGAGGCTTGCAAGCAACAAGCGTATTTCACAGTTGGTAGAAGCTAAAACTCCTACCAACCCTGCCAGTTTAGTTGCTATGGTGATAAATGGTTTAAGAAAGTTTCATTTATTTGAAAATATATTTAGAAATAATTGAGCACCTTGAGAGCAAATTTTCCTAAATTCCAGCTATAACAGTACTTGATACTTTTTCTTCAGGGGACCAATAGCCTTTGATAAAAAAATCTCTTAATCATGGTAGCTCAGTTCCTTGTATTTCAGAGTCTCCATGTTTTCTTGATTAAAGCTTGGGTTAGTAGAACTTGTCCTGGGCTCCACAAATACCCTCCTTAATTCCATACCACCACCGAGTACTGAGAGAAATCTGGCTGGTGGATTTTTCCCTGTAATGATTCTAGATCCGAATTTGATGTTAATGAGACAAAATGTGATTGGAATGGAAATGAAAAACTAGATGCTTGAGGAAACAGACTTTGGAGAGGAATGTGGGACAGGTGCTTTCTACCTGGGCAAAGGAGAAGGGGCAAAGGGCACTGTGGTTGGATGTTATCCTCTAAACATCCTCCTCTTCCCAAAACAATCACTGACCTGCTAAGGTCCCCTTTAACGCTCACAAAGAAGGAATTCTGGGGCCATTTAACACTATGGATAATCCTTTATTGGAAGCATTGTGTATGTCAAAACTCCATTTAGATAGGTGTATTATCATTTTTTAACTTTACAATAAGTGTATGTGGAAGTGTTATTATTCTGCCCATCTTATAGATGAGTAACCTAAAGTTGAAAGGAGTCCAAGTGCTACAGTGGTTAAACACTGGGCTGCTTAACGAAAGGTCAGCTCTGTGAACCTACCAGCTGCTCTTCAGGGGACAGATGTGGCAGTCTGCTTCCATATAGGGGACAGCCTTGGGATCCCTCTTTTGCTCTGCTTTATAGGGTCACTAGGAGTTGGCATTAACTTGGTGTCAATGGGTTTGGGTTTTTTATATTTTAACCTAAGGTTCAAAATGGTAAACGACTTGCTCAATGTTACAGACACTGGTACCATCTGTACTTACAGCTATAACACGGGCTTCGGGATCTGAGTAATTTTTTCCCCCTCCATCCAGATCTTTCTGAGGAGAGCAGACTCTTGCACTTCCCTACCAAGGAAGCAAGGATTCTACACCGTGTAATAAACAGCTAATAGCACCCTCAATGCTCTGAGGTTCTTAGCATTACTTTACACATGGCAATTTGGAAATGAGTTTACCATGTGACTCTCCATCTAATAAAACAATCATACACACCTCATCTTATTTATCTCCCTTTCCACAATGCCGTTACAACCTTTGTTGGGGACAGAAAAGGGGGAACTGTACCAGCATAGCTCAGTGGCTTCAATCATGCATTCTGGTGTCAGATGGGAAACATTCAACTCCCAGTTCTACCATTTTCTGGCTATGTGAGCAAGTTACTTGACTTCTCCATACCTTGGTTTCCCTGTTGATAAAGTAGAAATAATAATACTTCCTCCCTCATGAGATGTGCCTGAGAGTCCATGAATATGCATAAAGCTACTAGAGTGTAAAAGGAGCTCTGGTAGCGTAGTGGTTACGAATCGGACTGTGAACCGCAAGGTCAGCAGTTCGAAACTACCAGCGGTTCCACGGGAGAAAGATGAGGCACTCTGCTCCCATACAGATTTATAGCCTCAGAAACCCTGTGCAGGGTCGCTATGAGTTGGAACCGACTCCACAGCATGTAACAACAACAACAATTAGAGTGTAAAGTCCATCCAGCCAGATCCTTTGATGGACTACCTTCTTTATTTCCAGTAGACAATTGTCACTCAATAAATATTGAATGAATGAATACAACATTTAGGAGAATGAGCCCACAGTCAACACCAACTTTTATTATCATCAGAATGTCTGAGATTCATTTTTTTTTTTTCCAATAATGTCTACTACCGCTGTCTCCAGTCTTATTCTTTTGAGATGTCTCATCTGGCTGCTCCGTGCCCAGGCCATGGCCTCCACATTTCTGCCTCTCCTCCTTCAGCAGGGAGCTGTGCAGTCAGTCTGTGTTGGATAGCAGTAAGGTCTCACACTACTTGAGGTATTTTGTGCCTATAACCCCTTTATTTAGGGCAGCAGCTTCTACTGGTGCTATTGAACCAATATTCAGCTCTCTGTCTCCTCCAGGTACGTGAAGGGTTCCTATTCCTTTGAAGATAGCAGAAGACCAGCAACTAGGTCTCCCATCTAAATATGGTTGGAAGTGACATGCCTAACTTCTAAATAGAAAAAATTGGGAACTGGTACCAGATGCTTTATGTTATCTTCTTCCTCTTAGTTCATCAGGGAAACATATTTTGAGTTGAATGCTCCATCAGTGGGAGTCCCTGAGCTGAGACCCTCTACCAATTTGCTTTTGCCATATGATTTGAAGAAGAAATAGAAGTTTTAGTCTCTTAAAGTCACTGAAACAGGGTTTGTTTCGACAGTCGCACAGACTAACTTGCTCTGACAAATACCATTTAAGAGGGATGACAGCATCAACTTCAGCACTGGGTCATTTCCATGGGCTTATGTCCTGGTGTGGCGCTGTGGGTTAATGCGTCAGACTGCAAAGACATTTGAACTGCATGATCGACAGTTGAAGCTCACCAGCTGTTCCTCAGAAACCCTATACAGGGTCACTATGGGTCGGAACCAACTTGACGGCACTTCACAACAACAACAACAACAACAACATATGCCCTGCTGGGCCTAAGACTAAATTTGGTCATCCTTCCACTTTGCACTCACTCAGGGTGGTCCTAAAGTTTTGCCCTCACTTTTAGTCCGACTTCCCCTCCCTCCTCCCAAAGAATTTGTTAATTGGTTGCATGGAAGCCTTGTGCTTTCAGCGCAAGTTTTCATCATTGTTGTTGTTAAGTGTTATTTAGTTAGTTCTGATTTATTGTTGTTGTTTTTTCATGCCATCAAGTCCGTACCGACTCATAGCGACATTATACACAGCAGAACGGAACACTGCCCCAAACACTATATATAGAGTTTCCAAGGAGTGGCTGGTGAGTTTGAACCACTGACCTTATGGTTCAAACTGACCTTGCGGTCCAGTGCTTTATTCCACAATGCCACACCAGGACTTCTGGTGTAGCGCTGTGGGACAAGGCTTTCATTGGTTGATTGGATGGTTATATAACGTGGAGTTGGTTAGACTCAGAGCAACCCTGTATAGGGTTTCTGAGGATGTGAATCACTACAGGAGCAGAAGGCGTCATCTTTATACTGTGGAACGACTGGTAGTTTCCAACTGCTGACCTTGAGGTTAGCAGCCTAACTCATAACCACTATGCTTGTTGTCGTTAAGTGCTGTCAAGTCAATTCCAACCCAAAGCGACACTGTGTAGGGTTTCCAAGGAGCGGCTGGTGAGTTTGAACTGCCGACCTTGTGGTTCAAACTGAGTTTGCAGTCCAGTGTACCAGGATTCAGTCCTAAATGGTATCTGGATTTTTATTTTGTTATTATTGCCAGGGGCCTTCACATCAGCCCAACTCATAGTGAGTGTGCACACAGCAGAAGGAAATGTTGTCAAGTCCTGTGCCATCCTCGTAATTACTGGCTGTGTTTGAACCTATTGTTCCAGCCACTGTGCCAATTTGTCTTAACACGAGTCTTCTTCTGTCTCACTGACTCTCTACTTTACCACACTTCTCTTGATATCATGATCAAAGTACATGAGACAAAGTCTCACTGCCTTTGCTTCTAAGAGACACTCTGACTGTGTTTCTTCCAACACAGATTTGCTTATTCTTCTGGCAGTCCATGGTAATGTCAATATTCTTCACCAAAACCATAATTCAAGTGCATCAATTGTTCTACAGTCTTCCTTATTCAGTATCCAGCTTTTACATATATACTGTTGTTAGGTGCCATCAAGTCAGTACCGACTCATAACGACCCTATGCACAGCAGAATGAAACACTGCCCAATCCTGAGCCCACCTCACTACTGTTGTCACGCTTGAGTCCATTGATGCTGCCACTTGCCAATCCATCTCATTGGGGGGTCTTCCTTTTTTTTCTCTGACCCTCCGCCTTACCAAACATGATTGAAAATATCATCTCTTGGGTCAAGCATATCAAAGTCTTCAAAGTGAAATCTTTGCTTTTTAATACTTTAAAGAGGTCTTTACAGCAGATTTGTCTAATGCAATATACCATTTGTTTTCTTGAATTCTGCTTCCATGACCATTGATTGTGGATCTACGTAAAATGAAATTCTTGGCAGTTTCAACCTTTCCTTCTTTTATTATGATGTTGTTTCCTGGTCCAGTTGTGAGGATTTTCATTTTCTTCACATTGAGTTGTAATCCATACTGAAGGCTGCATTTCTTTATTTTACTGAAGCACTTACTGATAAATAATAGCTTCCAGTCCACATACAGTTAAGGATAAAAATTGCTTGTTTTCTTTTTTTCTGGTCAAATTTTAAATCACAGAAGGCCAAAACTTAAAAGGACCATTAACTGAGAATCAGAATCTCAAAGTGCATACTTTGCACATTTCCAAATTTATATTGGAATGTGGTCAGATGTGTTACTATTTGGCTTGAGAGAAGTGACAAGTCTCTAGGACACTGAAAGAAATTGAGGTATCCAATTGCCAGCACAAAAAGCTACCCGTGTTTTCATAAAGATATCAATTATTTTTTCTGGCCAAAACTCTGCAAAAGAATGTTTCAATTCCAGAGCGGTATGTGGGAACAGCTGGTCCTCTAGTGAGCTGAACGTGGAGCTTTCTGTAAGCGTCTGTCTTAGTTCTCTTCTGCTGTTACAACAGAAAAACAATGAATGGGTGGCTGTAAACAGAAATAGATTTTCGCACAGGTCAGAGTGCCTGATCTAGGGGATGACTTTCTCTGTGTCCCTGTCAGTTCTTCAGGAATATCCTTTTCTCCTTTTGAGTTTGTATTCCTGGGGGATCATCCTGTGGTTTGGCCTTCTCTCTCTTTCTCTATCTCTGCCTGCTATTTTGCATTTAATCTCTTTTATCTCAACAGAGACTGGCTTAAAATATATTTTACATTAATCCTGCCTCACTCACACAATAACAAAGATAACAGAATCCCAAATGGGAAACATTTGTCTATTCTGCAACCAATACCTTACCCTTCCTCACCGTCCCATGCCTGGTAATCATCAAAGAATGCTTCTTTTAGTGTGAAAACCTTTTCTTGACTTTTTGCAGCAGTGATATCATACAATATTTGTCATTTTATGATTGATTTCATTGAGCATAATGACCTCCAAGTTCATCCATGTTATGAGGTGTTTCTTAGATTCATACTTATTCTTTAGCACAATGTTGTATTCCATTCGTGTATATACCATAGTTTATTCATTCTTCCATTGATGAGTATTTAGGTTTTTCCCATCTTATTACTATTGTGAACTGTGTTGCAATCAATGTGGTGTGCCTCTATCTATTCATTCTGCATTTCTTTTTGGTGCAGGATATTGCAAGCAGAGGGATTGCTGAGTCCTGTGGAGTCCTGGTGTGACACTGTAGGATAAGCTCTTGACTGCTAACCACAAAGTTAGCAGTTCAAACCCACCTGTCACTCCTTGGAAACCATATACAGGGTGGCTATGACAACAACAACATGATATTTCTATGAACGGAAGTTGATTTTAGCCTCCAGATTTAAGGTAAATTCCAAAAGGCTATCTTCAAACATGGTAGACATTCTGTGGTATGTTTTTGACCCTGGTTTTCAGTCATGCAGTGATCCAAAATAAGTCATTCCTCTCCATAGTCAGGTCAGGACAGTAGTCCAGGCTGTGACTATGAAAGTAAAAGGCCAACTAAGAGGACCAGACTCTCAAAGATGACCTCTTCACTCTATTACTCTGACCTATGAAATGGATTCTTGTCCTCCCTGCAGAGCCAAGGAGCAAGGTCATGCCAAACATTGAAGCTGAGGTAGGTTGGTACAGTGGACCTCATCCGATCGTCACTTGTTATTTTTGCTGCTTTAAGTGCCATCAAGTTGACTCCAACTTAAAGTGATCCTGCATAGGGTTTCTGAGAAACAGTTGATGGTTTTGAACTGCTGCTCCTGCAGTTAGCAGTCTAGGGTTTATTCTACACCTAGGAGGGACCAATGGTCTTGTGAAAGTCAAAGTCTGAGGTCTGACCTTGTTGTTGTTAGTTGCTGTAGAGTTACTTCCAACTCATAGTGACCCCATGCACAACAGAATGAAATATTGCTCGGTTCTGTGCTGTCCTCACAGTTGTCGCCCAATACTGCTGCCACTGTCATTCCATCTCATGGGGGGGTCTTCCTGTTTGGCACAGACCCTCCACTTTTGCATGATGTCCTTCTCCAGGGACTGGTCCCTCCTGGTGTCTGAAGTATGAGAGATGAAGTCTCACCATCCTAGCCTATAATGAACATTTTTGTCCTACTTCTACTAATACAGATTTGTTTGTTCTTCTGTCAGTCCATAATACTTTTAATATTCTTCTCTAACACTAAACTCAAGTCTATAAATTCTTCTATGATCTTCCTTATTCGTTGCTCAACTGTCACATGCATACAAGGTTATTGAAAACATCATGGTTCCAGTCAGGGGCACCTTAGTCCTCAAACTGACATCTTTGATCTTGACCACTTTAAAGAGGTCTTGTGCAGCAGATTTCCCTAGTGCAATACATGGCTTGATTGTTTGACTGCTTTTTCCAGGAGTATTGATTAACGTTGACCTTGATGCTATTGTTTTTAAGTGTCGTAGAGTCAGTTCCAACTCACAGCAACTCTGTATAGGGTTTCCAAAGTTTCAAAGTTTGAACAGTCAACCTTGGGGTTGAAACTGACCTTGCAGTCCAGTGCGTTAGCAAACAGCACCACACAGCACTCCTCCTTAGACCTACCAAGGTAAGAAATATAACCAGGAATCCATAATAAAATGTCCACATGGTTTTCATGGGTAGACTGGCCCTGGTCTGTGGATAATGAATTATGGGAAGTAGTACCAAGTTTGGAGGCAAATTGGGAAAGTCATTAAAATGCTCTTAAAATAACCTCTTCGGGGGATAATATTATCTGTTTCATTAAGTTGTGATGATAAATGTTTTTAAATAAAACCATGTGAAGGCAAGTAGCTCAGTGCCTGGTATATTATTGTTGCATAATACTTTATACCTGAAATTGATTCACTCATTCTTTTATTTACTTACTCAGCTGTTCTTATTAGTGACTGCTATTCTTACTAGCAGTTATATCATCAATGGTACTAATTACTCTGTACCATGCATTGTTCAAAACACTGTACGTTTATTATAGTATTCTAGCTCCAGAATATCTAAATAAAGTTTCATGTAATTATCCTAACTTTATATATGTGGAAACTAGAACATGAAGATGTTACAAATGGTACCTAACCTCCACAGATAGCAAGTGCTGAAACTAAGATTTCACTCAAAGATGTGAGACCTTCTGCCTGTGGTATAGATCAGAAGGGATGATTCAAGCTGAGGCTGGAAACCAGGGCCAGAACATGTGGAGGCCTTGCAATCACGCTAGGAAATGCACATTTTATTTGAAATGCAATAAGGAGCAGAATGGATTTAAACCAACTTATGTTTTTTTAAAAGATCACCTCTACTGTAGTTTAAGTAACAGATTGGGTGAAAATGGGTTAAATGAGGAAGCACAGAAAGCAATTTTTATTTTACAGCAGTGGTCAGGTGAAAGGTGATTTTTATTTTTTTTTCTAAGTGAGAGAGTGATTGATTCTAGTTTCAATTTGGAGATTAGATCAGTAAGGTTTCCTCTTGTGGTAGGTGAGGAGGAGTAGAGGAATCATGAACATGGATGACTCTAAAGTTTCTGACTTGAGTTGCTATAGAAATAATGGTCATTTACTGCAAGAGGGAAGGATTAGTGCAAGCCTAGATTTTAGGAGGAGTTCTGTTGTGGTGCTGTGGGTTAATGCACTGTACTGCAGAGTCTATTTGAACTGCAAGGTCGGTGGTTCGAGCTCACCAACTGCTCCTCAGAAACCCTACATAAGGTCACTATGAATTGCAATAGACTCAACAGCATTTAACAGCAACAACAACAACAACAACAGGGTTTAGGAAGAGAGCACAGTGGATCCGTATGATTAGCACTGGACTGAAAAACCACAAGGTCTGTGGTTTGAGCCCGTCAGCTGCTCTGTGGGAAAAAGAGGAGGCATTCTACTCCCATGCAGGTTTAAAGTCTCAGAAATTCTACACCAGGCTGCTATCAGTCTGAACCAACTAGATGGCACTTAACAACAAAAACAGAGTTAAGGAAAAATCAGAAGTTTAATTTTCAACATATTAAGTATGTGACGTTCATGATAAATCCAAATAGAGATACAATGGAAATAAGTGGACATATATATGAAAGTCAAGAACACAGAGTCAGTATTTAAAACCAGAGAAATGAATGCAATCTCTTAGAGAGTAGAAAGGGAAAGAGCAAGGAAAATGAGAAAGGGAGCTAAATTGAAATCTGGAAAACTAAAATTTCTCCAACATTCAAAAGGTAAGCAAATTTACAGACTCCAGCTAAAGAGACAGAAGAATTAGTCATAGAGTTATAGGAGAAAAGAAGAAAATGTTTCAGAAACCAAAAGGAAAAAACAAACAAAAAGATGAAATCATAGATGTTATCATTGGTGTAGACTCCCACTGTTGTTGTTAGGTGGCATCAAGTCGGTACCAACTCATAGCGACCTTATGCACAGCAGAATGAAACATGTCCTGATCCTGGGCCAACCTCACTACTGTTGCCACACTCGAGTCCATTGATGCTGCCACTTGGCCAATCCATC
>NW_006408524.1:16088987-16098255 GCF_000296735.1 Chrysochloris asiatica
CCTCACCACTGGACCAATAAACAACATTCTTATCAATGGATAAAGATCGAAGTTGTCAAGGACTTCATTCTTCTTGGATCAACTATCAACACTCATGGAAACAGCAGTCAAGAAATCAAATGATGTATTGCAACACCCGAACTCAACCCCTCACACCAACTTCACTGTTGTGGTTACCTTATGTTCCATTAACTCTTCCCTCCATTTAAGATAGTCTATTTTATCCTGTAATCTACCTGACCTTCTCACCACCTGGATCTCTGTTCCTCTGTGTTTACCTTCTTTCACACTGTAATAGTTTTGATCATAGACTGACCTCCCAGATCCTCTGTTCTTATAATTTTATTCTGTTCTTGATTCTTCCATTTGTCAATTGAGTTCAAGATGATGCTGCCATATATGTGAATTTCTGGTTGTTGTCTGTTCTTGTTAGTTCTCAGTCCACAGAACTTCCTTTAGAATGTTTTCCATCGCAAGGTTGGCTTTGGCAAATTCCCTTAGCTTCTGTTTATCCTGGAATGTTTTGATTACACCATATTTGATTGACAGCTTTTCTGGTAAAGGATTCTTGGTTGGCAGCATTTTTATTTCAGGGTTTTATATATGTCTCCCCATTGCCTTTTTGCCTGCATGGTTTCTGTTGAGAGATCTGAGTTTAATCTAATTTTCTTGCCTTTGTATGTTACACTTGTCTTTTCCTTAGCTGCTTTCAGGACTCTGTCCTTATCTTTGTTTTTGGAAAGTTTAATTATTATATGTGTTGGTGATTTTCTTTTGGGGTCTATCCTTCCTGGGGTTTGTTGAGCGTCTTGAATGCTTATCTTTTTGCTTTTCTGGATGTTAGGAAAATTTTCTTCCTTCTGGAACAGGAAGCTCTTCAACTATCTGCTCTATGTACTTGTGTGGGTCTTCCTGTTCTGGAATGCTGATAATTCTTATTATTCCTCTTCATGTTGCCCAACATGAATCTTAGGCCTTCTTCAGATCTTTTCATCCTTTTTTTCTGCTTATTCTTCTATCTTATTAGTGTTGAGAGATTTATCTTTTAGCTCACTAGTTGTGGCTTCTAACTCTTCAGTTCTACTCCTTTGCTCTTTCAGTATATTGGTCATTTCTGATATTCTATTATTAATCATTTGGACCTCTTTCTGTAGGTTTTGAATTGTTTCCAGTGCTGTATCTCTCTTATTTGATTGTTCCTGTAGTGCTTTCCTGACTTCTTCCTTATTTTGCTCAACTCCATTGTATAGTGTTTTGATACATTTTGTAGTCATTTTTCTGAATTCTTTCTCAGACATTTCCCAAGCCTGCCTATCTTCCAGTATGGAGTGTAGGTCTACTTCCAGCTCATTTATCTCAGACACTTTATCTCGTTTCTGGAAATGTGCTGATATGGTCATCTTTTTCTGTTTTTTGGGCCTATTCAGGAGTTAGCTCTGGCCTTAATACTTAGATGGATGTGTGTTTGGGTATTTTTTATGCTTTCTGATTGCCCCAGGTAGATGTGATCAGGATATGGGCTTTCCTTTTTACTCTTCTTCCTAAGAAATTTCAAGATGCCACTGTTGTTCATTATGACATAACTCAGGATCTAATTTTCAGCCTATTTCCTTTTTAGTCTGCCTGTCCTGCTCCACAACCCTGGTCAGGCCCTTTTCCTAGTGATAAACAGTTTAGGGCTGACTGTGGCCATTTTGCATTGCCGTTTGGTTTTAAGTGGAAACTATGTATTTAAATTTCAAGGAGATCTGTGCACATGCATAGTAGAACCCTTGGGGTGTGTGGATGGGGTGTCCAATCTCTCAGACACCATCTCTAGTCACCAGAATGCAGGTGCACACCCAGCAGAAGACCAATGAGCAGATTAAAATAAAAAGAATGTCCACACCTTTATCTCTGCAGTTCTGTCAGGTGTCCATAGCTGCTCTGATCCTCCCCCCTCCCCTCTTGGTGTCACCCAAGATGGTGACTCCAGGAGCAGCTGAGAGCCTTGGATTAGAAAGCACTGGATTTCTTGCTTCTGCTACAATTTCCCTGGCTGTAAGCCTTCTAAACTTCTAAATATTCCTTTATATGTGGTTCAGAGTTCTGGGACCATTCCCTTAGCCTGCTTGGTCCGGTATTCTGTATTGTTGTTGATCGAGCCCCTCACTGCACTTCCACCCTCTCCGCCGTCTTGTTTGTTGTCCTTTTGAAATATCTTTTGTTGTATTCCCTTAATGGTGTTTTCGGCATCTGCTTCCATTACAGGCTATGCAAAGCCCAGTCCACAATAAGAATCTATTCCTAAGAGAACACATTTATAGACACCTGGTGCCATTGGTGTCATTAGTCCTGTATAATCCACTTGCCTGCTATATACTTGGCCTTCCCTCTGAAGGAATCTACCCCATAGTCATCTGTAAGCATTGTCTTTCTTGCTTAAAGACAGAGGAATCCTTACTGACATTTTGTGTCTCAGTGGGTACAAGAGGGATGTGTCTAGATTCTGCACAGTTCTACATTACTCCAGTATTGTCTTGTCCACATATTTCCCTTGGACACCTCAAGAGAGGGCACTAATATGTCTACTTGAAGTCCAGAGGATGATAACACATCTATTCCAGTGACTCTCCAAGAAAGTCAAGAAAGCTTCTGTCCCTTCTAGTAAATGCCTTCTGGTGTTTCATGGACCAGCATCGGACTATCTGAATTTCTAGTACCAAACAAGGTATCTGTACATGGGATACATTACATAGACAATCAGGCCTATCTATGGAGAGAATTTCTTACCCAGACCACATGACTGCACTTGAGAAAAGGATAAATTACCAAAGGAGGCTCCATCAAATATCCATTGTATGGACTTCCACCATTGTCAGGTCCAGGAACCCTGGTAGAGCTGAGAAGAGGATGTCTACCATTGTCTAGGTGCATCAAGAAATGTTTGCTAGAAGAAGGAACATTTTAATTGGGTTCTTTAAGACTGGGTAGAAGAAGTTTGTCTGACAATGAGAGAGGATCAACAAGGGGAAAGAAAATTCTGACAGGGAGAAAAATACACAAAAGTCTGAGACCCAAACAGCAAGACCTGATTGGATTTGTCCAGGGGATTTTCCTAACCTGTAGTTTAGAGACCTGTTTTGACCACAAAGGGCCTTTTAGCTTCTATGCCAAAAAATTTTATAATAGTATTTTAATCCATAGCATCCACTTTTCTTATTACAACTTTTTGTTTTTATTACATTCATTTGGCAGTCAGAAAAGGGAACGGAGTGTGTGCATTGCATGTGGTTAATCAATGCCACTGCTGCCATTGTAGATTTTGCTCAGTGTGTCTCTATTTTGGATGCAAAGGTGCTTTATGACAGCTGTTTGATACTAGCTTTGGGAACTTGAGAAACTTACTTAATCTCTTGTACTTCAATTAGCTCGTCTATAAAATGAGAGATAATCATACATTGACTGCAGGCTCCCTGTTAGATTTAAATGCTATGTCACATGCAAAGTAATCTGTACATTGTATCTCTCTTCCCAAATCAGAATAAATATTAATATTATCACCATTATAATCATTATTACTGGGGCCTAAGGGAAAAAATGAACCAAGAGAAATCATTATAAGACCTTTTATGGAACAGGAAGGAGATGGAACAGCAGGCATCAGTCTTCCAAATAGAATGAGTGTTCTACTTTTTGGCTAAAAATGAGATAATCTACCAACTGATTCCATCAAGGACAAAGTGTCATGTTCCAAAAAGACAGGAATCAGCAAACAGTAGCACAAACCATATTGGTTTATGCAACTAACCAATAATAGCTGATTTCTGCTCTAGACATTTTTGTATGTTCACTTTTACAAAAGCCTTAAAGGGATTGTGTTAAGATTAGCCCCATTTACGGACAAGGAAACCGAAGATCAGAAACCGTAAGCAATTGCCAATAGTCTCACACTGGGAATAAATGGCAGAACCAGAGATCAAATTGCTGACTCCTAATTCATGCTCAGGGGTTCTCCAAGTATGGTTCCCAGATGAGCATCCCCTAGAATTTGTTAGAACCATAAATTCTGTGATCTTGGCCAAAACCTACTAAGTCAGAACCCCCAAAGACTGGTCTCAGAAATCTGTGTTTTTATAAACCCACAGGAAACGGGCTGTGGGAGAGATGAAAGCAGAGTGCAAAAGTTGCAGAGAAAAAGGGTGGGGGAAAAAAATCATAGGAAAAGCAGTTTTTGAGATAGGTGGACAGGATTTTGACACTCAGAGGAAGACGAGATCCATGAGTATTTCACAATAGTAGAGAGCAAGTAGAGTCAAAAGGTAGGAAAGAAGAGACGGATGTGTTTGAAAACAGTGAGGCACAGAGTGAGGTGGTAGTTCCAGAAGAAGAGATTAAATTAGCAAAGTAGGCCAGTTTACAACAGTTACTCCTCCTGTATTGTATGTTGTTGTTAAGTGCCATTCAGTCAATTCCAACCCATACTGACCCTGTATAGGATTTCCAAGGAGCAGGTGGTGAACTTGAACCACTGACCTTGCAGGTCAGATGACTTTATAGTCTGACACATTAGCTCTCAGCACCACACCAGGATTCCCTGTGTTGTATAGCTAGTTGTTGTTGTCATGTGCCATGGAGTTGGTTCCGACTCATAGCGACCCTGTACAGGGTTTCTGAGGCTGTAAATCTTTACGGGAGCAGAAAGCCTCATCTTTCTCCCGCGGAACAGCTAGTAGTTTCGAACTGCTGACCCTGAGGTTCGCAGCCTGATTCATAACCACTACGCTACCAGAGCTCCTTTGTCTAGCCAGTAGGAATGATCAAGTGCTTTAATCTGTGTGGATGCATGCAGCGAACTGTGAGGACCCAGCGTGTTTCAGCAGCCAGTGTTAATGTTTATAGGTCTTTCTGCCAAGAAACACCGTGAGTACCTAGAAGGAAAGTATACCTCTTGAGCATCTACAATGTACTAGCCTCAGAATTAGGTGCATCCCTCGTACAAGCTGGTTTCTCTGTCATTGTAGCTTCTGTAGGTGGCAGTAATCCTGATGGCAGATCAAAAAAGTGAGGGCCAGACAAGCACATGCAGTGGACATTGCTATAATGGGATGCTATTCTTGTTGGTGTCAGGTGCATTAAGTTGGTTCCAACTATTGTTGTGGTCCTAATTACTGTTATGTTGCTATTGCTGCCACTGTGTCAATTCGTTTCTTTGATGGTCTTCCTCGTTTCCACTGACTTTCCTTTTTATTAAGCACAATGCCCTTTTCCACAGACTGCTCCTTCCTGACAACATGTCCAATGTATGTGAGAAGAAGTCTCACCAGCCTTGCTTCTAAGGAGCATTCTGACTGTACTTCTTCCAAACAGATTTGTTTGTTCTTCAGGCAATCCAAGGTACTTTCAATATTCTTCACCAACACAATAATTCAAATGCATCACTTTGTCGATAGTCTTCAATATTCATTATTCAACTTTCACATGCATAGGAGATGAAGGAAAATACCATGACTTGGGTCAGGTGAACCTTAGTCCTTAAGGTTCTTCAGCACTTTAAAGAGGCAGATTTACCTAAGACAATTCATGACAGCAGCTTCCATGAGTGTTGATTATGGATCATCCAAATAAAATAAAACCTTTGACAACTTCCATCTTTTCTCTGTTTATCGTGGTGTTATATATTGGCCCAGTTGTGAGGATTTTTCTTTTGTTTTTATTGAGGCGCAGTCCATGCTGAGAGCATCTCTGATTTTCATCAGTAAATACTTCAAGTCTTATTCCCTTCCAGCCAGCAAGCTTGTGGCATCTGCATATCATAGGTCTTCTTCCAATCCTAATGCCATGTTCTTCTTTATAAAATCCAGCCTTTCCAATTATTTGCTTACCATGTGAATTGAATAAGTTTGGTGAGAGGATACAACAACACTCACACACACGTTTTCTGATTTTAAACCCTTTAGTATCCCTCTTTCTCTAATTGAACAATTTCCTCCTGGTCTAAGTATAGATCCTACATGAGTACAATTAAGTGTTCTTGAATTCCCATTCTTCTCAGTGTTACCCATCATTTGTTATGACCCACACACAGCCAAATTCTTTTGCATAGTCGATAAAGCACAAGTAAACATCTTTCTGGTATTTTCTGCTTTCAGCCAAGATTCATCGGATTTTGGCAGTGATATCCTTTGCTCCATGCCCTCTTCTGAATTTGACTTGAATTTCTGGCAGCTCCTTGTCGATGTACTGCTACAACTGTTTTTGTATTATCTTCAGTAAAAATTTATTTGCATATAATATTAATGATGTTTTTCAATGGTTTCCTCATTCTACACAAATATTCAATACAAATATGGATCTCTTCCAATCATTAGCCAGGTGGTCCACTTGTATAGTTGTTGTTTATGTCACTGAAAAAAGGTATTTGCAATGAATTCATTGTTTATCTTGCAAAATTCTATCATTTGATCTCTAGTATCATTCATATCACCAAGGCTGTATTTTCTAACTGCTGATCCTTCCACTTTTTTTCTAAATTTCACATTCCAATCACCAGTAATTATCAATGCATCTTGATTGCATGTTTGATCAATTTCAAACTGAAAAAACTTGTTGTTGATGTTGTTAGGTGTCATTGAGTCAGTGCTGACTCACAGTGACCCTATGCACAACAAAACAAAACACTGCCTGGACCTGGGCCAACCTCACAATTGTTGCTATGTTTGAGCTCTGTGATGCTACAATGTACCAGTCCATCTTGTTGGGGGTCTTCCTCTCTTTCTCTGACTCTCCACTTTATCAAACATGATATCCTTCTCCAATGACTGGTTCTTCCTGACAGTATGTCCAAAGTATGAGAGATGAAGTCTGGCCATCCTGGCTTCCAAAGAGCACTCTGGCTGTACTTCTTCCAACACAGATGTATTGTTCTTTTGGCATCCATGATACTTTCAATATTATCCTCCAACACTATAACTCAAATACATCACTTCTTCTACGTTCTTCCTTATTCACTATCCAACTTTCACATGCATATGAGGTCATTGAAAATACTGTGGCTTGGGTCAGGTACACCTTTGTCCTTAAACTGACATCGTTGCTCTTCAACACTTTGAAGAAGTCATGTGCAGCAGATTTGCCCAGTGCAATATGTCATTTGATTTCCTGACTGTTACTGCCATGAGTGTTGATGGTGGATCCAAGCAAATCTTTTTTCCTTTTATATGGATGTTGTTTACTGGTCAAGTGATGAGGATTTTTTCTTTTCTTTGCATTTATTGAGGTGCAACCCATAACTGAAGACTGTAGTCTTTGATATTCATCAGTAAGTATTTTAAGTCTTCCTCGCTTTCAGCAAGCAAGATTGTATCATCTGCATATTGCAGGTTGTTAATGAGTCTTCCTTAAATCCAAATGCCACATTTTTCTTTATATAATCCAGCTTCTCTGACTATTTGCTCAGCATATAGATTGAATAAGTATGGTGAAAGAATACAACCCTGGTGCACACCTTTCCTAATGTTAAACCATTCGATGTTCCCTTGGTCTGATCAAACAGCTGCCTTTTGGTTTGTGTACAGGTTCCTCATGAGCACAATTAAGCATTTTGGAATACTCATACTTCACAATTTTGTCCATAGCTTGTCATGAACCACACAATTGAAATTATTTGCATAGTCCATAAAGCACAGGTAAACATCTTTCTGGTATTCTCTGCTTTCAGCCAAGATCCCCCTGATGTCAACAATGATATCCCTTGTTCCACATCCTCTTCTGAAACCAGCTGGATCATCTGGAAGTTCTCTGTCAATGTGTGGTTGCAGCCATTTCTGTATTACCTTTAATAAAATTTTACTTGCATGGACTATCAGCAATATATCCAGCAATATATCAGTAATATCAGGATGCTTTCCACATTCCATTAGGTCACCTCTTTTTGGAATCAGCACAAATATGGATCTCTTCCAATTACTTGGCCAGGTAAGTTGTCTTCCAAATTTCTTGGCAGAGATGAGTGAGTGCTTCCAATGCTACATCACTTTGTTGCAATATTTCAATTTGTATTCCATCAATTTCCTGTACCTTGTTCTTTACCAATGACTTCAATGCACCTTGACATCTTCCTTCAAGATCATTGGCTCTAGATCTTATGCTACCTTTTGAAATGGTGGAACATTTCTTTTTGATACAGTGACTGTGTATTCTTTCCATATTCTTTTGATGCTTTCTTCATTATTCAGTATTTTGCCCATAGAATCCTTCAGCACCACAAGTTTAGGTATTGGTAGATCTTCAGTTTCACTATCACTGGTTTTAGTGGTTGATGCATAAATTTGTATAATAATGATATTAATTGATCTACCTTGTAGGAATATGGCTATTATCCTATCACAGATAGCAGTACTTTAAGATTGATCCTGAAATGCTTTACATGATGATGAATGAAATGCCATTCATCTTCAATTTGTCATTCCTGGTATAGTAAACCATATGATTGTCTGATTGAAAATGGCAAATACCAGTCCATTTCAGTTAGAATATCGATCCTTTCACTTTTGAAGCCTTCCAATTTTCCGAGACCCATACTTCATACATTTCATGTTCCAATTATTAATGGATGTCTGTAGCTGTTTCTTCTCATTTTGAGTTGTGCTCCATCAGAAAATGAAGGTCCCCAAAATATTGGTGGCATGGCTTCCAGCATCATAGCAACACACAATCCACCACAGTACAACAATCTGACAGACGAGTGGTGAACAACAGCATGATTGTCAATCTAAATTGTCAGAATGGATCATATATGTTTTCCCTCCACCCTTATATCCATCCACCCACCCTCTTGCTGCCCTGCCCTCAGTTTATCCATACTTCCCAAGCTTGGCTTCATGAAGAATTTGAGGAGCATAATTATATATCTTCCCTGGTTCTTAAGGCGTACCCTTATGTGTTTCTTCTCTGCTCATGGCCCTATAAATCAGCCCTGTTTGCCAACCCATAAAACAAGTTGTGGAAGTCCTGGTTTGGCACTATGGGATAAGCAATGGACTGCTCAAGGCCAGTGGTTCAAACCCATGTGTGACTCCTCAGAAACCCTATGTTATTGTTACATGCCATCAAGTCAGTTCTGATCCATATCAAAACTGTATAGGGTTTTGACAGCACAGAATAACAGGCCTGGTGTGACACTGTAAGGTAAGTACTAATTGCTCATCACAAAATTGGTGGTTCCAACCCACCAGCCTCTCCTTGGAAACCCTATTAAGGGTCGCTATGAGTCAGAACTGACTTGATG
>NW_006408524.1:16098840-16100623 GCF_000296735.1 Chrysochloris asiatica
TCTTCACTTTCAGCAAGCAAGGTTGTGTCATTTGCATGTTACAGGTTGTTATTGAATATTCTTCTAATGAGTTTTCTTCTTCATATAGTCCAGCTTCTTGGACTATTTGATCAGCATACAGATTGAAAAAGTATGGTGAAGTTATACAACTCCGACGTACACCTTTCCCAATTTTAAACCATACAATATCCCCTTGTTCTGTTGGAATGACTGCTCACCTCTTGATCTAGGAACAAGTTCCTCATGAGTACAATTAAATGTTCTGGACTTTCCGCTCCTCACAATGTTTTTCATAATTTGTTATGACCCACACAGTTGAATGCCTTTACAGTGTCAATAAACACAGGTAAACATCTTTCTGGCTTTCTCCACTTTCAGCCTACCAAAGTTATAAAACGTGAAACAGCAAACTTCAAGTGAGGGATATTAAACAAAAATCATCTTCAAAAGGGCCAAGATAAAAACCACCAGAGACTGTGGCACTTTTCCAGAAGGAAGGAGACTAAAGAGATAAGTATGATTCTGAACTTAATTCTTCCGGTTTACAACATTACTGGAACAATTGACAAAACATGAATAGTGCATGAAGTTTGGATTGTAGGAATACACTCAAAGTTAATTTCCTGATTTTGATAGTCATATTGTGGTATGTAATGTCCCTAGGTGGTGCCAGTGGTTGGCAGTCGGCTGCTAACGTAAAGGCTGGTGGCTCGACCCCATCCAGCATCTTTATGGAAGAAAGGCCAATAAATTGGTTTTCATAAAGATTACATCCAAGAAAACCCTATAAAGCCCCTGGACTTCATAACATGGAGTCTGGTGTGGCACTGTGGCTTATTGTACTTGACTGCAAGGTCGGCGGTTCAAGCTCACCAGCCATTCCTTGGTAACTCTATATAGGATCCTAGGAGTCAAACCGACTGGACGGCAGTTAACCACAACAACAGTCTAGTGTTGATCCTACAGCACCACCTCTCTCTCTATATATATATATATATATATATATATATATATATATATATATATATTTTTTTTTTTTTTCCTTCAACTGTGTCCACTGAGATGTCCTCTGATAGTAATGATCTATCTAACATTCAGATCTTGGATTCTATCATTTTCATTAAAATCAACCAGGACTCCTTGAAGAAATAGCTGATTGTAGACCTGGGAAGAAAAGCAAAACTTAAACCTGCAATGTCTTTTGCTAGAAGACAAGGAAGTACTTGGAGAATGAGGGGGATATGCTGAAAAATCATAGAAATTGGTTTGAATGGCTTCCCTTGGCTAAATCAGGGACAATTTGTATATCAAAACAAATAATGTTAATAAATCATTTTAACCCATTTAGTAAAAATAGGAGCCAATGAATCCATAGAGATTAAAAATAAATCAGTGAATAGATCAAAAGTTTAATGAGGATTGAGATATTTGTTTATAAGATTGAAAAGTACCTTCCCCAAAATACTTTTTAATTCAAAGGGAAAATGAATCACTCTAACATGGAGAAGGCTGCCAGGCACCACCTGCCAGGCAAGTGATGAAAGTGAATACAGTTGGTAGTGGGACAAGTTGAAAGAGTTATCCACCTGAAAGAATTCGTTGAGAAGTATACAGTGCCACTTCTGTGATGTTCCTATTATTGATGACAGGTGCTATTGAGTCATTTTTGATTAATAGAGATAAACTGCCTGTGTAACAGAATGAAATACTGACCCATCCTGTGCCATGTTCACAATCATTACATTTGAGTCCATTTTTGCACCTACTATGTTAATCCATGCCA
>NW_006408524.1:16101308-16106644 GCF_000296735.1 Chrysochloris asiatica
TCTTCACTTTCAGCAAGCAAGGTTGTGTCATTTGCATGTTACAGGTTGTTATTGAATATTCTTCTAATGAGTTTTCTTCTTCATATAGTCCAGCTTCTTGGACTATTTGATCAGCATACAGATTGAAAAAGTATGGTGAAGTTATACAACTCCGACGTACACCTTTCCCAATTTTAAACCATACAATATCCCCTTGTTCTGTTGGAATGACTGCTCACCTCTTGATCTAGGAACAAGTTCCTCATGAGTACAATTAAATGTTCTGGACTTTCCGCTCCTCACAATGTTTTTCATAATTTGTTATGACCCACACAGTTGAATGCCTTTACAGTGTCAATAAACACAGGTAAACATCTTTCTGGCTTTCTCCACTTTCAGCCTACCAAAGTTATAAAACGTGAAACAGCAAACTTCAAGTGAGGGATATTAAACAAAAATCATCTTCAAAAGGGCCAAGATAAAAACCACCAGAGACTGTGGCACTTTTCCAGAAGGAAGGAGACTAAAGAGATAAGTATGATTCTGAACTTAATTCTTCCGGTTTACAACATTACTGGAACAATTGACAAAACATGAATAGTGCATGAAGTTTGGATTGTAGGAATACACTCAAAGTTAATTTCCTGATTTTGATAGTCATATTGTGGTATGTAATGTCCCTAGGTGGTGCCAGTGGTTGGCAGTCGGCTGCTAACGTAAAGGCTGGTGGCTCGACCCCATCCAGCATCTTTATGGAAGAAAGGCCAATAAATTGGTTTTCATAAAGATTACATCCAAGAAAACCCTATAAAGCCCCTGGACTTCATAACATGGAGTCTGGTGTGGCACTGTGGCTTATTGTACTTGACTGCAAGGTCGGCGGTTCAAGCTCACCAGCCATTCCTTGGTAACTCTATATAGGATCCTAGGAGTCAAACCGACTGGACGGCAGTTAACCACAACAACAGTCTAGTGTTGATCCTACAGCACCACACCAGGAAAAGAGCCTTGTTTTTACAAAATACAACCAGGGGTGATGAGGTGCATAGTTGGCAACAAATTTTGAAATCATTTAGGGGACAATAGTTCCTTCTTTTCTGTAAATATGTTATGGTTGCGTAATGAAAAAGGAAAAAAAAAAAGAATTATTTAAAGTGTCAATATCGATTCAATCATTATTCCTTGGGTTATAACTTCACTGTTGCTAGTGATAGGTATTGTGGAAGCTTTTATTGTGCAGATTTTAAATACAATGCAGTTAACTGCCATGTCAAAGAAAGCACATGTCAAGTTTCTGAAAGTCTCCTAAGTTTCAAAAAAAAAATGAGTCCTGTGATCATGAACATCTTAATTGTTGTTGCTAAGTGCCATCAAGTGGGTTTACACTTTCAAATTTCAGTGTCCATAAATAAAGCTTTATTAGAACACAGCTATGCTGGTTCAATTACATATTGTCTGTGACTGCTTTCACACCTTATGACCAGTAGTTGATATGGAGTGCATGTCCCCCAAACCTAAAATATTTGCTATCTCGCTATCCTGGTATGGCACTGTCAGATCTTTTCAGTCTAGTGCTTATCCTATGGAGTCACCTCACTCTCCAAATGCCATAATGTTATTGTTATGTTGTTTAGTGTTGTTGACATAGTTCTGACTCATCACAACCCTCTGTATACAGTTTCCAAGGAGCAGCTGGGGTGTTTAGCAGGGTGGTTACCAGGCCAGTGCTTATCCTAGAGCGCAACACCAGGACTCCATAATAATTAACACTAACTGAGTACTTAGTGTTGTTAAGTGCCCTTAAGTCAGTTCTGACTCATAGTGATCCAGTATAGGGTTTCCGAGGAGTGGTTGCTGAGTTTGAACTGCTGACCTTGTGGCTCAAACAGACTGTGAAGTCCTGTGCTTATCGTATAATGCCACACCAGGACTACTAAATTAGGTACTTAGTATATGACATAATTATTTTACTTGTAATAATTCAATGAATGCCCACAGTAACTTTATTGGAAAGGGTTTGACGTTTTAATGGAGAACATAAGAGGGCTTCAAAAAGTTGGTGGAAACATTCCATTATCTTTTTATTCCATTTTTCCACAAACTGTTTGAAGTCACTTCATATAACAGCCCCCTCATTTCAACTATGGAAGGTTAGTTGGCAACACAGAAAGGCTTTTTTGAAGTGAAATTACCTTCATAAATTAACTAGTGTTGAGAACTTGGCTTTTAGCCATATAGGCTCGTGAAAACACTCTCAAACATGTCTCAAACTTCACTGGATTTGTAAATGAAGATTTAAGCTAAAAATTTCGTTTTAATTTAAATAGTCACGAGACTGATGAGTCAATCAGGGTCACAACGAACCCATTTGCAGTAAGAAATTGCTAACATGGATCTTGGTGTTAGCCGACCTATAGACAACTCTGTAAAACAGCCAAATGACAATCTGGATGACTGTCATCTAGCTTGGGGAGTGAGTGGCTCAAGATCTGAGTGCTGATTAGCATCAGACCATGTCTGCCCAAAGCACCCATTCCTCCGTAATTCCTCCGTAGGGCAGTCCTTCCAGATGGGCTGGGGGCAGGTCAGCCTGAAAGGATTTACTCTGCCAAAAATTTGTTCTGTAACAATCCTTGTACTTTGCTGAACTGCTCTGATTAGATATAAACCCTTGAATTGATTCTATCTCTGTGAACTAGAATATTATTATAGTGGTTTTTCCTTCATAAAAATACAGCCCACAGACCAATTTCAGCATGCCATCTAATTTTTGTACTGCCTCTGAACTAAGAATATCTTCTACATTTTAAGTGGCTGATGGGAGGTTGGGGGGCAAGGTAGAATCAAGAGAATAATAATCTTTTATGACATGTGAAAACTACATGAAGTTCAAATTTCAGTGTCCATAAATAAAGTTTTATTAGAACACAGCTATGCTCGTTCAATTACATATTGTCTGTGGCTGCTTTCACACCTTACGACCAGTAGTTGAGATGGATTGCATGTTCCCCAAACCTAAAATATTTGCTATCTCGCTATCCTGGTATGGCACTGTCAGATAAACAATGGATTACTTATGTCATTCAGTGCCATAAAGTTTTGATTAAAATCTGGGCCCAGAATATAAAATAATTTGATCATAATTGCTAATGGCTGTGATTTATTGAGCACCTACTGTATGCTAGACGTGTTATGGAATGCTCTAATTGAATTGTTAGAATCACTCTGTGGGATACATTTTATGAGACCAATTTTTAGAGATCAAGTAACTCTTACCAGATAGGTTGTAACTTTGCAAACATTTACTCCTGTTATTGGCACAGACGGGATTTGAACCTAGTCTATGAGACTACAGTATCTGTGTTTTCTTTGCCTGATCGCCTGGCCATCTCACAGTAAAACAACAAAATGGAATTAGTAAAGTTACCATCTATTTCTTCACATAACACACTGAAAAAATAAAATCAGGCTTTATTTTTATAAATACAAGAGAAAAAAGGGAGTACTAATAGGATAGTAGTTAAAGGGCTTGATTGTTAACCCAAAGTTCACCAGCCACGCTGCAGTAGAATGATATGGCACTTGGCTTCTATAAAGATTTGAAATGTTGGAAACCATACAGGATATTTTGACTTTAGGGTGGGGCTTATCGTTTGGTACTGTATCAGACAATGTTCCACTGCTATTCGTATTTTCAGCGGCTGATACCTTCAGAAGTGGTTTGCGTCTCCTTTTTGCTAGTCTGTCTGAATCTGGAAGTTCCACTGAAACCTGTCCACCTAAAGGTATTTAAAATACCAATGACATAGCTTCCAGCATCACAGCAACACATAAACCACCACCACAGTAGGACAAACTGACAGATAAGTAGTGGAGGAAATCATATAGAGATTGCTACATTAAACAAAAGAAGAAGGAGGAGAAGAAGAAAAGGAGGAAGAAAATGACAAAGAAGAAGATGAAGGCGAAGAAGACGAAGACGAAGAAGATGAAGACAAAGACGAAGAAGACGACAAAGAAACAAAGATGAAGACGAAGATGATGATGATGAAGACAAAGACGAAGAAGATGGAGACAAAGATGAAGAAGACGACAAAGAAACAAAGATGAAGACGAAGATGATGATGATGAAGACAAAGACGAAGAAGATGGAGACAAAGATGAAGAAGATGACAAAGAAGACAAAGATGAAGCGAAGACTATGAAGACAAAGACAAAGAAGATGAAGAAGACAAAGACAAAGAAGACGAAGATGAAGACGAAGAAGACGAAGAAGCAGCAGCACTAATGCAAACTTTTGTTATTAGTGCCTTGCGGAAACCACTTAGGTCAGTCAAGTGTTGCCATGTGGGAAAACAAAGTTTCTAGGTCTTAAGGATTTTCAAGGGAAGACACAGAACTGGATTTTCTGTGTTGTTGTGTTCATGGTGCTTCATGTGTATATGTTATTGTTGGTGGTTTCCAAGGAGCAGATGGTGAGTTTGAACCACCAAATTTGCAGTTGAAACAATTTTGCAGTCTGACAAATTAATCCACAGTGCTACACCAGGATCCCATGAGTATTGGGTAACACTCTTCCACAGTGTTTTCAAAACTGGGATTTCCTGGAAGCAGACCACCGAGCCTATGTTCCAAGGTGCTTCTGGGTAGATTTGAAATGCAACATTTTGCCAGTAGTTGACTGAGCGCATGATCATTTGTGTCATTCAGTCAGAATCAACTTGCCAGTAACTAACAACAACAACAATGACAGCATGTTGTTTGCGATATAAGCACTTTGCAGTCCAAAGCACACTTCTTCAGGTTCATTAAGACCCACGGACTTCCAGGTCTGGGTCTCTGGGCTGTTACTGGCCGTCACACCTCTTTCTCCTCAGAGTCTGTTTTCTCTCCAGTGGTGGAAGCAGTAGAATAGGATTCGTGTTCACACTCGTCCACACAGAGAAGATGTTTTGTTCTCTCCAGGGGCACCTGAGGATAGAGGCAATAAACGTCATATATGAGGCTTTAATTATCTAAATTGCCCTCTTAGCACTAAGCCCCATCATAACAGTTGTATCTAACAGGATTTTGATCTCCCTCTGGGTACTGCCTCCTGATGAAAAGTCTTTGCTACCTTTTAAAATTCCTCATCCAGCTTTGATGCTCTCTGCCAGCTAATTAGGCAGGCTTTCTTTACTTCTTTCTCAAACCTAGTGGGAGTACACCGAGTCCAAGAAATCATAGCAATACTAGAATCTGTGCCCCTTTTCCTTTATCTAGATGACTACATTCACATCTCGTGTTGTCGCTGTTGTTGTTAAGTGCCACTGAGTTGGTACCGACCCATAGTGACCTTATGCGCAGCAGAATGAAAC
>NW_006408524.1:16110929-16121269 GCF_000296735.1 Chrysochloris asiatica
GGTTGTCACTATAAGAAAAGGACTGGAGCACAAGGTCATTTGAATTGGAAGGGCAGTGGTTCAAACTCACTAGTCGCTCCTGGGAAACCCTATACAGGGTCATTATGAGTTGGAACCGACTCAATGACACTTAACAACACATTCCCATCAGAGACTTGATGCAAAGTGTCCTGCAAACATAGTCCCTGCCTTGTTTTCAAAGCCTCATACATACAAGAGTACTCCTTCCTAGTATGGCGCTGAAGGATAATCATTGGACCGCAAGATCAGTTTGTTTATTTAAAAAAATAAATAAATAAACCAGTTTGAGTTGGAACAAATCTATTTTTATAGCTATTGGATCAGAATTCAAAATATCATTTGAACTGAACCTTAACCAAGCCAACATGTCATTACATTTGGGATTCTGATTCAAATGGCTTTTGGAGACAAGAGCTGCCTGTCATAGACCAGGAAGTTTGTCCACTTCTTCCTTTTGGTTCTCGGACAAGTGCCCAGGTCCCTCTGGGTTATCACCCACTGAGATATGCTGGAAACTCACAAGGAGATTGAATATTCCTGCTTGACATTTGAGAATGCAATTCACTTCACAGTCTCCTGGGTGCCTGGTACAGAGCAGGTGTTCAATGAGTTTCATAGAATAAAACATGCATGAATCCCAAGGTTCTTCCCTCCACAAAACTCCAGTGTTTACTGCACTTAAGATTCCAGCCTATATCCCCTGAGGTCAAATCCCAAAAGATCTGAATTCTCCTAAGAAAATCTTATTTCTGTAGGTAACGAGGCTCTTCAAGATGAAGTTGCAAATCTGAACTAACAAGCCATTTCTTCTGATTATAACGGACATTTAAAAAACATTAAGAGATTTTCCAAATGCCTAGAGACCAACTGGATTAGAAAATTAGAATCTATTTTACCCCTATAGCATTTCTTAAAATGAAATTTTGTTGCACTTAGAAAAAGTATAAAAGTCATTTAAGAAAAAAAAAAAATGTCCTTGAATTCTTAGAACTGTGGCAACAGTCAGGTCGAACACCAGGGCCAGCCAGGAGCGCTAGCCTGGACTCAATGCACTATATGGCTGATGGGCATGATATAGATGGGGAGATTGAAAAGGTTTATGTAGGAGAATGTTTTTCTGGAAATAGACCTTGTTCAACAGTCCAGGTCTGGAGTCACCAGCACAAAGTGGTGAGACCAGTTTGCAAAACCTAGGAGATTTTTCTAGCCTCTTATGAACACTATATATTCTGCTTTCAAAATGAGTACAAGATATCCAGCTAACTGAATTTTATTCAAGACATGGATGGCCACGTCCAGAGTCTTCTCCTTGTGTGCCTCACTTAACTCTTCAGCCACCCACCCTCACTCTCATCATCACAGCCCCTCCAGTCTCAAGATATCAGGGGAGGCAAGGAGGAGTCAACATTTCAACAAATGGCACCTCTCTTCTACCACTGAGAGAAAGCACTCACTGAGAAAGTACAAGTATTTTTTGATACCTCACTATCCTTCCCACCAAGGACCACTGGTAGCATAGTGGTTACAAGTCGGGCTGCTAACCTCAAGGTCAGCAGTCTGAAACTACCAGCGGATCCGTGGGAGAAATATGAGGCTTTCTGCTCCCATAAAGATTTACAGCTTCAGAAACTCTACATAGGGTCACTATGAGACAGAACCAACTCTCACAGTACTTAACAACAATGACATCCTTACCACCTGTATCCAACCAAACAGCAATTGGGTCCACCCAGTTCCCTGCATTTCCCTGGATGACCTCTAGTCTTGACTGTGAGTATCTCTCACTTGTTCTGCAGTAACAGTCCCCAAACTGGTCTTCTATTTCTCCATTTACCTTCTCTCATTTGTGTCATTTTCCAGCTTAAATCTTTCAATGGCTTTGTATTGCTTAAAAGTTCTGCACACTAAAATCTCTCCAGTCCACATCTTAGTGCCTTCCCTGTGCAGGGACTTGGCACATGCCTGACCCATTCTCACCCATCTCTCACCTTGGCCTCCTCTCTACATGGGAGTTCAACTGTTATGTCTTCAAGTAGGTTTCTATTGACACTCTCTCAGAGCTCTCTCTCAGAGCCCGAGCTATGGGACTCATATTAACCTTTCCTTCACTGCCTCCTTTTTCAGCCTTCTGATCCTCAGGGAAAATGCGAATACTGATAAAGTTCATTTGTGAGGATTACACTAAACCGTGTTGTAAAACATTTAGCACACAGGGCCTGTTGTTGTTGTTGTTAAGTGCTGTTGAGTCAGTTCCGAATCATAGCAACCATGTATAGGGTTTCTGAGGAGTTACTGGTGAACTTGAACCACTGACCTTGCATTTCAAATTGACCTTGCAGTCCAGTGCATTAACCCACAGCACCATACTGACCAATGGTAAACACGAACTGAACTACGCATTGTTGTTAATAAGCACCATTGTTTTTATTAGAGGAGCCCTGGTGCTGTAGTTCACTATTGAAGGATTCTCTGGCAAATTATTAAATGATGCAGAGCATCAAAAGAAAATGGAAGGAATACACAGAGTCACTGTACCAAAAAGAAATGATTGATGTTCAACCGTTTCAATAGCAGCATATAATCAAGAGCTAATGATACTGGAGGAAGTCCAAGGTGCATTGAAGGAATTGGCAAAGAAACAAGGCACCAGGAATTGATGGAATAAAAATTGAACTCTCTCAAGAAAGTGAGGTGGCACTGGAGGCACTCACTTATCTATGCCAAGAAATTTGGAAGACAGCTATATGTCCAACTGATTGGTAGAGTTCCGTATTTGTGCCCATTCCAAAGACAGGTGACGCAATGGAATGCAGAAATCATCAGACAATCTCTTTGATATCCCATGTGAGTAAAGTTTTACTAAAGGTAATACAGAAATGGCTGTGTTACATTGACAGAGAACTTCCAGAGGTTCAAGCTGGATTCACAAGAGAACATAGAACAAGGAATATCATTGCTGATATCCGATGGATCTTGGCTGAAAGCAGAGAATATCAGAAAGATGTTTACTTTATTGACTATGCAAAGGCTTTCAATTGTGTGGATCATGACAAGCTATGGACAACATTGCAAAGTTTGAATATTCCGGACCACTAATTGTGCTCATGAGGAATCTGTATATGAACCAAGAGGTAGCTGTTCGAACAGAACATGGGAACACTGAGTGGTTTAAAATTAAGAAAGGTGTGCAACAGGGTTGTATTCTTTCACCATACTTATTCAACTAAGCAAATAATCCAAGAAGTTGGGTTATATGAAGAAAAACATGGCATTACAATTGGAGGAAGACTTATTAACAACCTGTGATATGCAGATAATACAACCTTGATTGCTGAAAGTGAAGAAGACTTAAAACATTTACTGACGAAGATCAAAAAACACAGCCGTTGGTATGGATTGCATCTCAATGTAAAGAAAACAAAAGTCCTCACTATTGGACCAGTAAACAACATTCTTATCAATGGAGAAAAGATTGAAGGTGTCAAGGACTTCATTCTACTTGGATCAACTATCAACACTCATGGAAGCAGCAGTCAAGAAATCAGATGATGTATTGCAATGGGCAAATCTGCTGTACCAGACCTTTTTAAGTGTTGAAGAGCAAAGATGTCAGCTTGAAGACTAAGGTGTGCCTGACACAAGCCATGGTATTTTCAATAACCTCATATGCATGCAAAATCTGCATAGTGACTAAGGAAGACTATAGAAGAATTGATGCTTTTGAGTTTTGGTGTTGGAGGAGAATATTGAAAGTGTCATGTTTTGCCAGTTAATTAACTACCAAAAGAACCAACAGATCTGAGTTGGAAGAAGTGCAGCCAGAGTGCTCCTTGGAGGCCAGGATGGCCAAACTTCATCTCTCATACTTTGGATATATTGTCAGGAAGAACCAGTTGCTGAAGAAGGATATCAAGTTTGGTAAGGTGGAGGGTCAGAGAAAAAGAGGAAGACCCCCAGTGATATGGATTTGCAAAGTGGCAGCATCAATGGGCGCAAGCATGGCACCAATTGTGAGGTTGGCCCAGGACTGGGCAGTGTTTTGTTCTGTTGTTCATAGGGTCGCTATGAGTTTGTACCAACTCCATGGTACCTAGCAACAAGAGCAACAGTGCTGTAGTGGTTAGAGCCCTCAACTACTAACTGAAAGGCCAGAGGTTTGAGCCCACCAGCTGCTCCATAACAGAAAGATGTGGCAGTCTGACTCTGGAAAGATTTACAGCCTATGGGGAAGTTCTCTTCCGTCCTATGAGTACAAAACTCTGTCCCCATTGAGCTGGAGCCAACTCCACAGCAGTAGGTTTGGTTTTTTGGTTATTGTCATAAGTAGAACTCTTAGATGGGACACAATGTTTGTACCTGACAACTAACCTAGTGGTTGGCAGCTCAAACCCACCCAGTGGCACTGTGGAAGAAAAAGACCTGGTGATTTGCTTCCATAAAGATACAGCCAAGAAAACCTTTTACTCTGGTTACTCTGTAACACATGGTGTCATTATAATTTGGTTTACTCTCCAACACATGGAGTTGTCATGATTGGGAATCAAGTTGTTGGAAACAGATTTCTTTGTTGTTGTTGTTATTTGTAGTAGTTCTCCTAGTTGTTGTTGTTGTTGTGTGCCGTGGAGTAGGTTCCGACTCATAGCGACCCTATACAGGGTTTCCGAGGCTGTAAATCTTTATGGGCGTAGAAAGCCTCATCTTTCTCCTACCGCGGAACAGCTGGTAGTTTCGAACAGTTGACCTTGAGGTTCACAGTTCGATTCGTAACCACTCCGCTACCAGAGCTCCTTAGGCTTCCCGGCCTTTTGGCTAAGATCAAGTGTAAGTTCTCCTAATAGTGAAGACTTTATGTAGGAGCTAACAGCATGATCGGGACTAATTGCCTGGGTTTCAATCCTCTCTAAAATTTAGTTGCTATATGAACTTGGGTAAGCCTGTGCTGCTTTATCTAAAAGTGGGAACAAGGACTAAGAAGCCACACCAGAGTGAAGACATGAAGAGTGTTTAAAGCAGAGCCCAGCACACACAGTGTTACCATCGTCTAGTTCCACAGTGAGACTTGTTTCTCAGGAGAAGGCAGGCCCCTGCAGATGCTGGAAGCTTGCTGGGAGAACTCAGGGGATTCCATTTTTGCAGTGTCAGAGCTGTAACATAAAGCATTCATCAAAGTATGACAGATCAGTGATTACACATTTAGCAACATCGCTCTCAGCCTCTAGGTTCTTGGAATGGAACAGTGATTTACCACCAACATAATACTGATTGATGTGCTAGATGACTTCTGCTTCTTCATTAAGCTAAATTAATCCCATTGCACCACAGCCTGGCCCTGGTTTAAAAATCATCCAAACTCCCTTTAATATAAGATGACATCCTGACCTAGAAAAACACACTCCAAGTGGATTTTCTGCTACTCCTGGTGGAGGTTTGCTAAAGGGATCCCCGATGTTTGCTTATCTGTAGGGAGCAGCTCAACTGAGTTTCCACTTCTAAGGTCTGAGCTTTAGATTTTAGCTACAAACCAGGTATTAACTCATCCAGATTTGATCACTTCCTTTGATAAATCTATTTTGACCAGACACACATAAAACCAATGTATAAATAGTTTAAGCCAATTTATTACATTATAATGGAGTATTTCACTGTTTGTGTGTACCAACAAGAAAGGGACAAATAATTCAATAAAAAAAAATGAGCAGAGGACATAAACAGACACTTCATCAGAAGATGTTCAGGTGGTCGACAAACATATGAACACTGAAGAAATGTTTGTTATCATTAGCAGTTAGAGAAATGCAAATCACAACAACAATGAATTATCATCTCATCCCAGCATTAATAGTAAAGTTAAAAAAAAAAAAAAAAACAGAAAACAACAAATGCTGGTGAGGGTATAGAGAGACTGGAACAGTGCTGGTGGGATTGTAAAATAGTACAACTGCTGTGGAAAACAGTGTGGCACTTCCTCACATAGTTGGAAAAAGAAATACTGTATGACCCAGCGATCCCGCTACCTTGTACACATCCTCAAGAAATAAGAACCATGTGCATTTTTGAGATTTTTCTATATATAGGATCATATCATCTGCAAATAGAGAGAGATTGCCATTTTGCCATTTTGGATGCCTGCCTTTGATTTCACTTTTGTGCCTTATAGTAAATCTGGCTAAGACCTCTAGTTGTCTGTTAAATAGGAATGGTGATGAAGAGCATCCTTGTTTGGTGTCTGTTGGCAAGGGGACACTTTCAGCTTCTTTCTATTGACTGTAATGTTGACTGTTAGCTTTGCATTTATGGCCTTATGTTAAGAAATTTCCCTTGTATTCTGATTTTTTTTTTTAAGGTTTTTATTGTGAATTGAGTGAAAATTTACAGGGCAGATCATCAGTTTTACATGCAACAAATCATACACCTTGTTTCATTACAATGATTATAACCCCCTCCATGTACCATCAGTTAACAGTATTTCTCTCTACTCACTTTAGCTCTTTTAAAAATGAACAAACAAACAAAAACAACCCTCAGGCATATATAATAATTTACACCTCTAAAGGGCACATTCAGCAAGTCAGCCTCCTGGCCACCAGCTCTTACTCACTCTCTTCCCATGAATCTAGAGTCCTCAGCTGTTCTATCTCTCCATGACTTCAGCTCTGCCTTCATCTCTGGTGTCCCTGCTTCTCTGGATAAGGTCCCGCATTCTGCTTGTGCTCTTCTCCCTTGATGTTCCTAGGGTCCTCTGTTTCTGGACTGAAAGATTAACCACTCCCATGTCTTTGTTACAAAACTTTTACCTTTACAATTGTGACAGCTGCAATTAGAGTCATAACAATTATTCACTATTGAATCATATGAATCTTATCCCCATCTCCTTTCACTAAACCCATCTATACAGGATGAAAACTATTCAGTGGGGACTCTTTCTCCCTGTCCCTCCCCCCCTAAACTATACTCCCTCTTGAAACCTTATAAGCCAGTCACTTTGGGCCTTTATCACTCCCTCATTTTAGGTAAACAATATCTAAGTTGCCTGCCCCTATTTACCCTGTGTATAGAGGGGATGGCATTGATACATGATGTGAAGACTCCTTCCCTCTCTGTTGGTATTTAGAGTTACTACCTCCCTGAGTACAGGTAGGGTTCATCAAATTGTAGCAATTTACCCTTGTTTCCTTTATCAATTTTTTTTTTTTTTTTTGTAATCTTCCTCTAGTCTAGTTCTGATTACCTAGCCTTAGAGGCTAGGTCAAATGAGTACTGTCTGTCTGCAAGTTTGGGTGTTCGTGTGCATCTCCCCTCACTTCATATCCGCTGCATGTTTCACTCTCAGCTCTAGCCCTCTGTGGCTATGTTCTTGCCCATGGGCTTAAGTGTGCCCAGGTCTCACCACACTTTGGAGCAACCAACATTTCCTCTTCTCTCTCTCATCTCCAGTTCAATGGGCGTCAATGGACTGTGGTTGAATTCAGCCCATTTCTTCATTGTTGCCTTTCCCCCTCTTCCATTCACCAGTAGACCATGAGCTTACATGCCTGCTCATGTGTTTCCTTTGAGTTTCAGTCTTAGAGGGGAGTTTGTCCTGAAGGAACTTGATTGCTTGCCTTGATGGCTTCCTGGCGAACAGCTTGCTTATTCTTGTTGTAGCCAGTCATACTCATATTTTTGTTTTGTGTTTTTCCTGATGATCTTTCTTTGAAGATGTTTCTTCTGTTGCTCTAGCTGTTCCAGGCTGCTCTGCTTGTCCTTGCTAGTGGGAATGTCCTACCTCATAAGGTTCTGGATGGGACTTAGGATTCCACCTAAGGTCCTATACTCTGCAAAAGCTGTGCAATAGGCCTATTTCACTGGACAAGTTGTTAGATTTTCCAGTGATTTGTAGATTTTATTAATTGTTTCAAGGAACTAACTTCTTGACTTGTTGATTCTTTCCATTGGTTTTCTGTTTTGTTTATTTCTGCTCTAATCTTTATTACTTTTTTTCTTCTGGTGGCTGGGGTCTACTTTGATACTCTTTTTCTAGATGTTGAAGATATTGGGTTAAAAGGTTCGTATCGGTTCTTTCTTCTTCCAGATGTGTGGGATTTATTGCTATAAATTGCCCTCTGAGCACTGGTTTTGCTGTGTCCCAAAGGTATTGGTATATTGTTTTCCCATCTCGTTTAATTCAAGGAATTTTTTATTTATTTATTTTTTAAATTTTCATTTGTTCTAATATTCAGTAGCTTTCAAGCAGGGTGCATTATTTTTTTTTCCCCTTGAATTTCCTATTGTTGATTTCTAACTATATAGTGAGTAGATGTTGTGTAATATTTTGATACTCTTAATTTATTGAGGCTTGCTTTATGGTCTAATATGATTTATTCTGGAGAATGTTCTGCATGCACTGGAAAATAGCATATATTGGGCTGTTGTTGGGTTGAGTGCTCTGTATAAGTCTATGAAATCAAGTTGGTTAATTGTTTTGTTTTTCTGTGTCTTTGTTGAGTTTCTTTCTAGTTGTTCTATCCTTCATCAGTAGTAGTATATTAAAATCTCTAACTATTATTGTAGAGTTTGCTATTTTTCTTTTTCAGTTCTATTAGAGTTCTATTTATATATTTTGAGGCTTTTTCATTGGGAGTATAACTATTTATTATGGTTATGCCCTCTTGTTCAATTGACCCTTTAATCATGACATAATGTCCTTTTTATCTTATGCTGGTTTTGGCCTTAAAGTCATTGCATCAGAAATTAATATTGCCACTCCCACTCATTTTTTATTATCATTAGCTTGATATATTTTTTCCATCCTTTGAATTTTTGCCTCTTTTTGTTTTTGTGAATAAGCCATGTCTTGTAGACAGCATGTTGAAGGATCCTGTTTTTAATCCATTCTGCTACTCTCTCTCTCTCTTGACTGGTACATTTAATCTATTTACATATACGTAATTTTTGAGTAATTATGTATATGTACAAATCCATTGCTGTCATTTTGGTGTGTGTGTGTGTGTGTTGTGTGTGTGTGTGTGTGTGTTTTGAGTGGAGTGCTGCTGGTTTCTTTGTTCCACATAATTTTCTGGACTGACATCATTTTATTTGTGCGTTTTCTTCATTGCTAGTATTTTAATGCTTGCTAAATCTTCATGGTTTTCCTCTTTTGTGTTATGATATGAAGATGTATTAATTTCCTTTGAGGTAACCCTCTAATTTATTAATTAAACCGTTATTGCTTATAGAGTACTTACTATGTGTGGGATGTTTCTTGTGTGTGATCTAATTCAATCCTCAATAATCCCTGGTAGAAAATATAAATAAAATTATGATATCTTAAATGACTACCTCCACCACTATCTGTCAGTTTATCATACTGTGGTGACTTGCATATACTAAGGTGCACCTGACCCTACTAAGGTGTGCCTGATCCAAACCATGGTATTTTCAATTGCTTCATAAGCATGTGAAATTTGGACAATGAATAAGGAAGACTATTTGAGTTATGGCATTAAAGGAATACTGAAGGTATTATGGACTTTCAGAAGAACAAAGACATCTGGATTGGAAGAATGCTTCTTAGAAACCAGGATGACAAGACATTGCCATTCATACTTGGACAATATTATCAGGAGGGACTAGCTCCTGGAGAAGGATAACATGTCAGGTAAAGTGAAGGGTCACTAAAAAAGAGCAACTCTCCCAAGGAGATGAAGTGACTCAGTGGTACCAACAATGGGATCAACTGTGAGGATAGCACAGAACCAGGGAATTTTTGTTCTGTTGTACGTAGCCTTGTTATGAGTCAGAACCAACTCAATGGCACTTACAACAAACTATTGCCTAAGATCACAACAGTAGTCAAGATTCTTTCAGTTACAAAATACATGTGTAGAAAAGAGGGGAGTGGGAAGCAAAGGCTCATAAGCCTGGGAAAGATCCTGGAGCTATTCACAAGGAAATGCTGTAGAACTAGGGATTCAGGGATAGCACCTAAGAACTCCCTGTGCTAGCAGGGAGCATTGGCTAATGCACTCCATCCACCATTTCCATTGCACACACACCCATCTCTACCCACAACACCCTCGGGCTTTCTTTTACAGATAGGATCTTACTATATTTGAGAGGGAAGAAGGTTGTCACGACCTCAACTTGTGGTTCACAGTCCAGTGCTGATACATAGCATCACACCAGAAGTCCAATATTATCCATAGCTTGTTTTTATTTTGTTTTTCTGTTTTCAATTATCCACACAATTGAAAGTTTTTGCATATAATAAAGCACAAGTAAGCATCTTTATGATAGTCTCTGCTTTCAGCCAAGATCCACCTTACATCATCAATGATATC
>NW_006408524.1:16127049-16130759 GCF_000296735.1 Chrysochloris asiatica
GTCATATTTTGAATGTTTTCCAACCCGAGGACCTCATCTTCTGGCACTGTATCTGACAATATTCTGGTTCTATTCCAAATGTTTTCATCTTTTGGTACTATATCTGTAAATGATTTGCTACTATTCATGAGCTTTTCAGTGGACAAAAATTCAGAAATAGTTTGCCTCTTCTTCTTCCTAGTCTGTTTCCCTCTGGAAGCTATGTTGAAACCTGTCCACCATGAGTGATCCTGCTGGTATTCAAAATACTGCTGGCATAGCATCACAGCATCACAGCAACATGCAAGCCACCACAATTTGACAAACTGACAGATGAGTGGTAGATCAGCATAAAACCATAGCAACACAAAACAATTGGCTGTGTGATCTAAGACGAGTAGCAACATCTATTGGAGCCTCAGTTTTGCTTTTGGACACAGGCTTTGCCTAATAAAGTAGCAATAGAGGATTTAAACTAATAATGCATTTAAAGCATAAGCATTATGTCAGTCAACCAGTAAATGAAAGGACCAGGACTCAAATACACGCCACATTGGCTTTGCATTGTATACAATTTGTCAGTTTGAATTGCTGCCTCTGTCAACTCACTTTTCCTTGACTCAGGAGACTTCTGTGGTGTAGAAATTCAAAATACGAAGTCATATCCTGTATAATTGGGACTGAACTCATCCTGTTCTCCTTGCCTGTTGCCTTCGAGTTGATCGCATCTCTTGGCAATCCCATGTACTACATGGTAGAACTCTTCCATAGGGTTTTCTTGGCTGAATCTTTATGAATGCAGATCATCAGCATTTTCTTCCACAGCACCCAGCGGAGGGCTTGTACCATCAATATTTACTTAATTGTTGAATGCAAACCATTTTCATCAAAACCAACTCTTTTTGATTAAGAGATGCTATAAGTCAGAACTGACTCGACGACACTTATCAACAAAAAACACCAAATGGAACTGGTAGTTTCTTCATTAAGGAATTGTTTACACTCAGTAAATTTAAAAAAGGCATGTTTAACATTTCATTTAAAATAAATGTACAATCACTTCCTAGATTTTTAACTGGCATCAAGGCTGTTTCTTTGAGTATGGATCTTCTAATTGGCTTTTCAATTCATCTTTCATGTAAGGAGACAACTAAACTGACTCATCTATCATGTACAGTTTTGATGATTTTGAGGCACAGTGAGACCTAAGGACCCTTTTAAAGTAATATAAATTCTTTGTACTTTCAGATTTTAATTTTTGTCTTTAAATGTTTTGCTTTATAGTTTCTCAGTCAGTGCTTACTTTGACATTTTAAAAGCTACTCTCTTTTAGTATTCTCAATGCACTTAACTAAGTATTTATAGAAACAGTTCTCTTTTTTCACTAATATTTCATATATTTGCATAATAATTAAATTAGGGAATAACAGTAACATGTATACTTGGTTACAGTAAGTTTGGGAATGAACATGACTGAATTGTGGTAAGACTCAGAGGCTCCCCATTGTAGATGGAGGGCCCAACGTCTCCAAGTATTCAGGGCACTGAGGTCATTGGACAATGTTCCAATAAAACAAAATTTATCAGTTAGTAGAAATCAACCAGGGGTGTAAAGGTGGAGGGTCAGAGAAAGAGAGGAAGACTTCTAGTGAGATGGATTGGCAAAGTAGCAGCATCAACGGTCTCAAGTGTGACAATTGTGAGGTTGGCCCAGGACAGGGCAGTGTTTTGTTCTGTTGTGCATAAGGTCACTATGAATCAGTAGTGACTTGATGGCACCTAACAACAACATCATATCTATGGACCTAATTTTTCCGGCTGTACTTGTTACTTTAAGGAGCTCTGGTAGAGTAGTTGTTATGAATTGGGCTGCTAACCTCAAGGTCGGCAGTTTGAAACTACCAGCTGTTCCACAGGAGAAAGATGAGGCTTTCTGCTCCCGTAAAGATTTACAGCCTCAGAAACCCTGTATAGGGTCGCTATAAGTCGGAACTGACTCCGTGGCACGTAACAACAACAACCTGTTATTTTATTACACTATCCGACAAAGTACCTTCCCCTCTTTTGAATTCCAGCTATTTTCATTCACTCAGCAGCCTGCACTGACTCCACACATAGTTATCTTTGTGCTAGTGAATAAAGGATTCTTAAAAAACAAAAACAAACCCTACTGTCGTCAAGCTGATTCTGACTCATAATGACCTTCTAAGGACAGGGTAGAAGTGTATGAATAGTTAGTAGCAAACACTATTGTTACAGGAGTCCTAGTGTGGCCCTGTAGTGTAGGTTATGAATCAGGCTGCAAACCTCAAGGTCAGCAGTTCGAAAGTACCAGCTGTTCTGCGGGAGAAAGATGAGGCGTTCTGCTCCCGTAAAGATTTACAGCCTTGGAAACCCTGTACAGGGTCGCTATGGGTCGGTTCCAACTCCATGACACATAACCACCACCACCAGTGTGGCCCTGTAGGATAAGCACTGGAGCACAAGGTGGGTTTGAACCACGAGGTTGATGGTTTGAACTCATGAACCACTCCTTGGAAATCCTAAACAATTTGAAAAGTCAAAAGTCAGAAACTCTGACCTGAAAGAAAATTGTAGATATATAGTAATACTGAAAAAAACATACACAATGATTTTATAATTCAAGAGGTCATAATGAAGGAGCTTGTATGAATTAAGAACTGACAATGAATTCAATGAACTCATATTTGTAAGAGAGTTGATATGATGTCTGGTTCATTATTGCTATTGTCAATATTAAATGTTATCCTCTCATATTTTCATGTATCTCATCATTAACGTAATCTGTTCACATGAACACTTACTCACACACACGTTTTATTCTCTTGGACTGGAGAGCCCATTAATGGTCAACCTGCCAGAACTTAAATAAGCAAAAGTTTCCAATGTGTGTTCCAATCTGGAATGGCCCCATTAGTGCCTCTCTGTGTAAAACTGAATGTTTGGCAGTTCAAACTCACCCAGAAGAACTTCTGAAGACAAGCTTGGTCATTTGACATCCCATTCAGCAGTTCTACTCAGCACACATGAGGTGGTTGTCATGTGTTAGAATTGACCTGATTTGACAACAACTGATGTGAGGATTTTCTTTTGTGCTTTTACCAAATTCAGGAAACTCACTCACATCTTTCTGTTTACCCCTTGTTTCTTTATTATTATCTGACAGAACAGTGAGTAACGTGGAAGGTGAGGATATATCAGATCAATAAATGTCCCTGAAGTTTCTGAGTTCACTAGATCCATTTGGAGGATACATTATTGACTCTTAAAGCAGTAACATGCATATTGAAATTAAGTTTCCATTCACCTTATTTGTAAACCAATTGTTCTTTTCTTTCCTCTTTATGAAAATTTGCTCTAGTAGCCTAATTAGTCCAGTGGAAGCTCTGAGAGTAGAAAGTTTCAACTGTTTCATTTAGTGTTGTATTGTTCTTAGGTACCATTGAATCGATTTTGACCCATAGTGAAACTGTACAACCAAACAAAACTCTGCCTGGTTATGCACCATCTTCACAAATGCTGCTAAGCTTGAGTCCATTGTTGCTGCCACGGTGCCTTTATATAGCCAATGAAGCACAGGTAAACATCTTTCTTCTATTCTCTATTTTCAGCCAAGATCCATCTGATGTCAATAATGATATCCCTCATTACACATCCTCGTTTGAGTTTGGCTTGAACCTCTGGCAGTTCTCTGTCAATGTATTGTTGTG
>NW_006408524.1:16131449-16143222 GCF_000296735.1 Chrysochloris asiatica
TTGCTTGTCTTCTTAGTGATGTTTTGCTTTCTTTCTCCTCTATGATGTTCTTTATTTCATCCCACAGCTCTTCTGGTTTTCAGTCATTAGTGTCTAATGCATCAAATCTGTTTTTGAGATGATCTGTAAATTCATGTATGATATGTTTAAGGTCATATTTTGGTTATCCTTGGACTTGTTTTAATTTTCTTCAGTTTCAGCCTGAACTTGCATATGATGGTGTATTCCACAGTCTGCTGATGGCTTTGTTTTGGCTGATGACATGGAGCTTTTCAACCATCTCTTTACCCAGATGTAGTGAATTTGATTTCTGTGTGGTCCAAGTAGTGACGTTCATGTGTATAATTGTCTTTAATGTTTAAAAAAAGTATTTGCGATGAGTAAATCATTGGTATTGTAAAATTGTAAAATCACATGTATTCTATCATGTGATCTCTAGTATAATTTCCATTATAAAAGTCATAATTTCCAACTATTGATCCTTCCTCTTTGTTTCTGTCCTTTGCATTCCAATCACCAGTTGTTGTTGTTAGGTGCCATTGAGTTGATACCAACTCATAGTGACCCTATGTACAACAGAATGAAACACTGCCCAGTCCTGAGCCAACCTCACAATTGTTGCCACACTTGAGCCCATTGATGCTGCCACTTTGCCAGTCCATCTCGCTGGAGGTTTTCCTCTTGTTCTCTCAGCCTCCACCTTATCAAACATGATATCTTTCTAGTTATTAATATATCTTGATGGAATGTTTTATCTATTTCATACTGAAAAAATTGGAAGAATTCCTCCATTTCATATCATCGGCTTTATTGGTTGGTGCATAAATATGAATAATGCTTTTACTGACTGGCCTTCCTTGTTGGCAAATGGATCTATATATTATCACATACAAGTATCTAGCTATACTATAAGACAGATCTTAGAATGTTCTTTTTGATGGTGAACAATACCATTCCTATTTAATTTGTCATTCCTAGCATAATAATCCATGTGATTGTCAGATTCAAAATGACCAATGACACTCCATTTTAGTTCATAAATGCCTAGATATCAATCTTTATGAGTTCCATTTCATTTTTGAGAACTTCCAATTTTATAAGATACATACATTGTATGTTTCATGTTCCAATTATTAATGGATATTTACAGCTGTTTCTCCTCATTTTGAGTTGTGCCCTATCAATAAATGAAGGTCCCAAAAACTTTACTCCATTTGCATCATCATGGTTAACTCCAGTTTGAGGAGGCAGCTCTTCCCCAGTCATATTTTGAGTGACTTCTATCATGTGGGGTTCATCATCTGGCACTATTTATGACAATGTTCTGGTGCTATTCATCATGTTTCAATATTCAATGTCCTGGTGCTGTCTGACAGTGTTTCGTTGCTATTCATAACATTTTCAGTGGCTAATAATTAGGAAGTAGTCTGACTCTCCTTTTTCTGAGTCTATCTTTTTCTGGAAACTCAGCTGAAACCTATCCACTATGGGTAACCCTGCCAGCTTTCAGTATACCAGTGGCATAGCTTCCAGCATCTCACACACAAGCCACCACAGCCCAACAAACTGATAGTCAAGTAGAGGCAGTGTTGTATTGTTATGGTTGTTAAATGCCAACGAGTTGGTTCTAAGTTATAGTGACCCTATATAGGGTTTCTGAGTAGTAGCTGGTGAGCTTGAAACACAAACCTTGCAGTTGAAACCAAATTTGCAGTCCAGTGCATTAACCCACAGTGTGACCAAAGCCTTAATTGTGCTTGATACAGTAGACTTGTATTCAGTGAATTAATTAATTTGTGCATTCTAAGATTTTGTGTCACCTAAAATACAGCATCTGGATATCACACATTCTGATTCCTGGAGTCACTTTGCCCATGACAGTATAAATGAAATGGTGCCCTCAAGTCAGTTCCAACTCATAACGACCCTGTGTACAATTTCTGAGATTGTAAATCTTTATGGGAGCAGAAATCTTTCTCCCTCAAAACTTATAAATATAATAGTGGAAAATTATCTGATATAGTGCCAAAAGATGAATCCCTCAGGTTGAAAGACACTCAAAATACGAGTGAAGAAAGACTACCTCCTCAAAGTAGTGTTAACCTTAATGATGTGGATGGAGCAAAGCTTTCAGGCCCTTCATTTGCTAATGGGACATTACTTCAAGATGAGAAAAAACATCTGCAAGTATCCATTAATAATCAGAATGTGGAATATATTAATTATGAATCTAGGAAAAGTAGAATATATAGATATATATATTATCATACACAAGTATCAATCTGTACTACAAGACAGATCTTATAATGTTCTTTTTGAACATTCAATAAAAGTTATCAACAATAAAATGAAGCACATAAGGATTGTCATCCTAGGCATTAGTGAGCTGAAATGTTCTGGCATTGGCCATTTTAGACAGACAATCACATGGTTTACTGTGCCATGAATAACAGATTAAAGAAGAATAACATCACATTCATCTTCAAAAAAAGCATTTCATGATCTATCTTGAAGTACAATGCTGTCTGGGATAGGATAATATTCATATGTTTACAAGGAAGAATAATTAATAACATTATTATTAAAACTTATGCACCAACCACTAAAGCCAATGATGGTAAAACTGAAGTATTCTTCTAGTGTTTTCATTCAGAAATTGGTCAAATGTGCAATCAAAATACATTAAAAGTTATGATTGAAATGTGAAAGTTGGAAATGAAGAGGACGGACCAATAGTTGGAAAATATGGCCTTGATGAAAGAAACAATGCAGAAGATCACATAATAGAATTTTGCAAGGCCAATAACATATTCACTGCAAATATATTTTTTTAACAACCTGAACTGTGAATATACCCATGGACTTCATCAGCTGGAAAACTTGGAAATCAAATTGACTACATCTGTAGGAAGAGTTGATGGAAAAATTCAATATCATTGGTATCATTGGTCAAAACAAGGCCAGGGCCAGACTGTGGTACAAACCATGAATTATTCATCTGCAAGTTCAGGCTGAGGCTGAAGACAATAAAACAAGTCCACAAGATCCCCAAGATGACCTACCTTAATTAAGAGACCATCTTAAAAACAGATTTTATGCATTAGACACTAATTACTGAAGACCAGAAGAGTTGTACTTTAGACATCTTGTCAGTAGGGCCCAGTCCCTGGAGAAGGACACCATGCTTGAGAAAATAGATGGTCAGTGAAAAGAGGAAGACCTGTAAGGATTGCAGCAACAATGGGCTCAAATGTAACAACAATTGTGAGGATGGTGCAGGATTGGACAGTATTTCATTCTGCTGTACATAGAGTTGCTATGAGTTGGAACCAACTTGATGACATAAGACAACAACAACTAGTATTTATGCCTACATCATTATCCTGGGTCTTGCTCTTTTATTGAATCTGCATCCTTCTTTCTCTCGCTTATTCACCTCCAACCTTATGTTCTTATAAATGTATTGGGCAGAGTATTTGAACTACCTATTTATTTCATCCAAGTTAGCCTTGCATTTCCTCATATTAAAGCCATGATCTCTCTGAAGGGAATTCTCTGTTTGATCTTTAGAGGCACCACCCTTCTTTATACAGTTATAATACAATTTTTGTTGTTATATCAATTGTCATTATTAGAATTTTCTTTTTCCTTGTTGTCAATATATATTCATAGCATACTTGACAATTCAACAATTTTTACATATACAATTCAGTGACACTAATCACATTAATTATATTGTGCAGTTATTTATATATTAATTAATTATATTGCACAATTATGACCAGTATCCATTGTTCAGATAGGGTAAAATATAGCTACTGAGTTGAGCTTTGTTGTTCCCCAAAGAGGAGACATAGACTGTTCATTTAGTTATCATCAGTTCATCCTCCTTCTACATACAGTCTAGCTAGGTGGTACCATGCATTTTCTTGGTCACCAAGGAAATCTTATGGTTTCTTGAATTTTCCTTTAGATTCAGAGTGGAAATATTTCCTGTCTTAGGCTATTCTTGAGTTGGTGTCTAAATTCAGGTGGGATGTACTCAAGGTCATATTTTGATTCTTCCTTTAGTATTGTTGGTTGTTGATCATGTGCAAGGTGGAGAAAATCAATATCATCAGCCAAAACCTGGCCAGGGGCACCTCTGTAACAGACCATCAGTTGCTCATGGCCAAGTACAGGATAAAACTGAAGAAAATTAAAACAAGTCCATAAGAATCAAAATACTACCATGAGTATGTCCTGCCTGAATTTGGACACCATCTCAAAACAAATTTGATGCATTGGGCACTAATGACCCAAAACCAGAAGAGTTGAAAGATGACATCAAGAACATCATTCAGGAAGAAAGTAAAAGGTCATTAAAAAGACAGGAAAGAAGAAAAAAAAATGAAGTGTATATCAAAAGAGACAGAAACTTGCTCTTGAGCGTAGAGAAGCTAAAATGACTGGGAGACATGAGGAAGTAAAAGAGCTGAACAGAAAATTTCAAAGAACAGAACTTATCAAAATAAGATAGAAGAAATTCCAACCATTTCAAGAAGTCGATGTTCAACCATTTCAAGAACCAGTAGTACTGTAGGAAGAATTCCAAGCTACATGGAAGGCATTAGTGAAAAACAAAGTTCCTGTCAGTGATGGAATACAAAGTGAAATCTTTCAGGAAAGCAATGCAGCACTGGAAGTGCTCACTCCTCTATGTCAAGAATTTTGGAAGACAGCTACCCAAACACCTGATGAGATGAAATCCATATATGTGCTCATTACAAAGAGAGGTGTCCCAATGGAATGCAGAAATTGTGGAACACTAACATCAGTATCACAGGCAAGTAAAATTTTGCTGAAGATAATTCAAAAACAGTTGTAGCAGTAAGTACATCAACAGGGAGTTGTCAGAAATTTAAGTTTGATTTAGAAGGGGACTTGGAACTAAGGATATCATTGCCGACATCAGATTTCTTGACTGAAAGCAAAGTATACAAGAAACATGTTTATTTGTGGATTATTGTCTATGAAAATACATTCAACTGTATGGATTATAACAAACAATGGATAATATTGTGAAAAATGAGTATTCCAAAACAGTTAATAATGTTCATGAGGAATCTGTACATATACAAAGAGGCAGTTGTTGAAACTGAGCAAGAAGACACTGAATGGTTTAAAAATCAGCAAAGTTGTTCACCAGGGTTGTATTCTTTCACCATATTTATTTAATCTGTATGCAGAGCAAATAAATCTGAGGAGCTCTATTATATGAAGCAAAATGTGGCATCAGGATTGGAGGAAGATTCATTAATAATCTGTGATAAACAGATGATACCCACCTTGCTTGCTGAAAAGGAAGAGAATTCAAATAGTTGCTGATGAAGATAAAAAACAACAGCCTTCAGTATGGATTGCACCTCAGTGTAAAGAAAATGAAAGTTCTCACAACTGAATCAATACATAACATCATCATTAATGGATAAAAGAGTGAAGTTGCCAAAGACTTTGTTTTGCTCGGATCCACATGGAAGCAGCAGTCAGGAAATCAAAGAACTTATTGTATTATGCAAACCTGTTGCAAAAGACCTCTTAAAAGTGTTAAAGACCAAAGATAACAGTTTGAGAACTAAGATGAACCTGTCCAAAGTCAAGTTATTTTCAATGGCCTTATAATCATGTGGCAGTTGGCTAATGAATAAGGAAGACTGTAGAAGAAACTATGCATTTGAATTATGGTGCTGGAGAAAGACATTAAAAGTACCATGGACTGTCAGAAGAACAAACAAATCTATATTGAAGAAGTAAAGGCAGAATGCTCTTTAGAAATCTGATGGCAAGACTTCATCTTTCAGACTTTGGATGTGTTACTACTAGGATCCAGCCCCTGGAGAAGGATGTCATGTTTGGTAAAGTGGAGGGTCAGCCAAAAAACAAAAAAAGGAAAACCCACAAGGCGGTAGATTGACACAATGGCTCAATATTATGGGCAACAGTGGACTCAGAAATAACAAGTGTGTGGTTGGTACAGGATCAGGCAGTATTTCATTCTGTTGTATATGTGGTCTCTATGAATCAGAACCAACTTGACAGCCCCTAACAACTAATAAAATCAAAGCTTGTATCAAGGAAATGGCTCATACAATTGTAGAGGCGGGAGCGTCCCAAGTCTGGGTCAGATGAACTAAGATGAGCAGTGCAGGCAGACAGGTCGGTCTGGCAGGTAAGAAGACAGGCTGCTGATGACTTCCAGGAACAGCAGGTAATAGAGTAGGCGAATGGCTCAAAGCCAATGTACAGGTTCAGGAAAGAGCCAGATGCAAGATTCAGACCCAGTAGAGAAACAGCCAGTCTTGCCTGAGTGCCCAATATAGTGGGAGCAGGCCACACTCGACAGGAAACTTCCCTTCAATTGACTGACAGCTCATAGCCGACCTCATCATAGAGTTGATAACATTATATCTCATTATGGGGACAGACAACTGCATCTCCACTGCCAAACCTGAGAATCCTGGCCCAGTCAAGTTGACACAAAATCTTCACTATCATGCTTTCCCAGTTAGACTGCTGTATAAGTTAGTTATATGCATCACCTGGGTTCCTTTGCTGGTCACTTTGTCAAGGTCAAATTGGGTCAACACTTTCTCTAGCCTTTCCTAAGGTAATTCAATTCTTGCTAATTCCCAGTCCTCCAAGGAGCTCTGGTAGCATAGTGGTTACGAACCTGGCTGTGAACCTTAAGGTCAGCAGTTCGAAACTATCAGGTATTCCGTGGGAGAAAGATGAGGTGTTCTGCTTGCGTAAAAATTTACAGCCACAGAAATCCTGTACAGGGTCACTATGAGTCGGAACCGACTCCACAGCACATAACCAACCAACCCTTTTATTAGTATTAGTTCTTTGACCAATATTGCTATTTTTTCCCTCCACATAGTCTCTTTCTCTTGTAAATTGTAGGGTCAAAGAAAAAGAGGAAGACTCTCAACGAGATGCATTGCAACAATGACAACAGCAATAGACTCAAATGTAACAACAAATTTTGAGGATAGCACAGAACCGGAAGTGTTTAGTTCTGTTGTGCATAGGGTTACTATGAATCAGAACCGACTTGATGACACCTAACAACAATTTTCTTTCCTAACTGCTTTGAAAGCCATCTGTTAAATGAGGAAGACAGCAATGTTATTGTGATGAACAAAAGTAAGTGAATTGTATGCATTATCAACACAAGTAAATGAAAAATCTGTGCACATAAATGAGAAATAAATTCTAGCTCTAAAGAAGCAAACAGCTACTAGAATGTATGTGGGAGAGTCCTCACCCTGCCGTATTTAGAGTGGCTTCATTTAGATCTCTTTGCTTCTATCATCCAGTACAATTTTGTGTTACATATATAATTTTCCTTTCTTTGTCAGAACCACAAATAGTTACCCTTCTGTGAAAATTCAGGGTCTGTAGAGGTTTTTTCATTGTTAAGCTAACCATGAAGAGTCATTTATCTTAGAAGTAGAGTTGCTTTCATGAAAGACAGAAGATACAGTGGTTAATGCCCATGAAAAGTAGGCAGCAGATAATAATATGAATAGTAATAATGATAAAGCTTTGCCTGCACATATTTTTTTCTCTCAGAATCCACATTCTGGCTACTAGTAATTGTATTATGACACTGAGTCACTAAAATATGTTAATGCATAGAATGTTTTATATTAACCAACATTCATTAGGAAAGAGTAGAAACAAATTATAATAACCATCACGTACTTTATACTAGTTATAAGTCATTATTATTGTACTACTTCCAAAATCTCATTGTAAACTATCACTTAATCACTGATTTTTACACCTGGAAACAATACCAAGTATTTACCAGATTCATATAAATTTGATTTTAACTTGCGAGCTGGAAAGTTTTCTATTTACTTTTAATGTATTAGGAGAGTTCTGGTGTGGCACTATAAGATATGCACTGGACTGCTAACTGTAAGGTCGGCATTTTGATCTCACCAGCTGCTCCTCAGAAACCCTATACAGGGCCACTATGAGTTGGAATTGATTCGATGACACTTAACAACAACAACAACAACAACAACGTATTAAAGGAAAAGGATTTTGTTTAAACTTCTTTCTGTAGCATGTTTAAATATTTAACAAAGGAACTTTGTCATTCACAGTTTGCTGATAATTGGTTTAAAATAGAACATATAACACTGTATTGTTGGGTTCAAATGTGCACGGGTAAATAAAAAATATATTGCTACCAGGGTGTCCGTTTATACATACATGAGTTTATTCCAAACAAAACCACGTTTAAGCATGTCTCTTTGATCAGTTGATGGTTGCAGACAAGGTCTCTTAGCCTTGTTAGAGTATCTTCATAAAAACAGTCAAACCAAAGCAGTGGCTTCTGACATCTCCTGGACCCGTTGAATTGAATCAGACAGGTTATGGAGACTGTTTCTTCAACCAAAGGGGTAATTTTGATAAATTTTCTCAAAGAACACAGGACTATCATCAGGCTTAATATTAAGAAGTTTTCAAAGAAAAAAAAATAATAAAAGAAAACTGTATTGGTGAGAATAAGTGCAGGAAATTGCTCAGAGGAAGATTTTTCCATCATGACAATATACCTGCTCATTCTTCAAGGGTAGAGAGGCTGCCCTACAAAATTTTCATTAGAAAATCTTATCCCATTTATTCTACAGTCCCTATCTTGTCTCTTTAGATTTATTTTTATTCTCCAAACTAAAAACAAAACAAAACACTTGAGAGGAACAATACTGAATTCCTGCAAGGATGACAAAACTGCTGTTTTGATGTGGTAGAAATTCTTTATGGAAGGGTGAGAGAAATGGAAACGACACATTTGAAAGTATATAGACCTAGATGGAAGATATGTTGCGAAACAATAGCTTCATATTTTAATATTTTTGTTTCGAAAGGTTTCTAGGATTTTATAGCAATACTTTTTACAAGACATCAGTAACACAAATAAGAGAAGAAAATAGAACTACACTCGTGCTAATAGAAGTAGATTAGGATTTTACACACTAAAGATACCTATTGTTAATATTAGAGAAATCACTTAAATATAATGCAATAGAACAGATAAGGTGTCAATAAAGGAACAAAATAGCATACACGTATTTGCTAAATATACAAGATGAGACTAAAACATAAAAGAGAAATGAAACATTGAGACCAATAGAAAACGATAGCCAAAGAACAAACCTAAGTCCAACCATATGAATAAATACATTTTATGTGCATGAACAAAAAGGTAGAGATTTTCAGATATGATAAAAGTAAGATCTAATCATATGTTATTTACAAATGATACATTTTTTATTCAAAGATAAAACTGTTTCAGAAATGAGAACACAGGCAGTTATATCATGCAAGCAGTAAGTACAAGAAATCTGTAGTTTCTCTATTAAAATTAGACAAACTCCAAAGCTGAGTCAAAAATTATTCACACTCTGGATGTAGAATTAATTTTAATCAATTTTTTAAAAAGACAAATACATCATTTTTTGACATAATCGTCTTGCTTTTCAATACACATAGTCCATCTGTCAACAAGTTTTCATATTCCCTTATTTTAAAATGGTTTAGGCTGAGCTGTAAGCCATGAATGCTACGCTGTCTTTACTTCTTCATCAGAGGTGAATCCTCATCCTCGAAGGGATGCTTTCAGGGCCCAAACCGGTGAAAGTCCAATGAATCAACATCAGGACTGTAGGGAGGATGCTCTAACACCTAAAAAATAGTTTTTGTAGCGTGTCAATAGTGTGGTCAGAGGTGTGTGGACATACAGTCCTCTGTGTTTAATCAGAAATTTAGGGTTCAGATCTTCAGTGAGCAGCTCACTATAATAAGCACTGTTGATTATTGAGCCTTTTTCCTACTGTTGTTGTTGTTGTCGGGTGCCATCGAGTTGGAACTGACTCATAGCGACCCCATGCACAGCAGAACGAAATAGTGTGCGATCCTGGGCCAAGCTCACTACCGATGCCATACTTGATTCCATCAATGATGCCACCTGGCTGATCCATCTCGTTGGGGGTCTTCCTCTTTTTCTCTGACCCTCCACCCTACCAAGCATGACATCCTTCTCCAACGATTGTTTCCTCCAGACAATATGTCCAAAGTATGAGAGACGAAGCTTAGCCATCCTGGCCTCCAAGGAGCACTCTGGCTGCACTTCTTCCAAAACAGATCTATTGGTTCTTTTGGCAGTCCGTGGCACTTTCAGTATTCTCCTCCAACACCACAACTCAAAGGCATCAATTCTTCTACGATCTTCCTTATTCACTGTCCACAGAACAACAACAACACGGAATACCAGGTCAAGAGGACTCATGAGTTGGTGTTGGAACTCGGTAACAAATATAAAGGTAAGTTTTTCCTACTAGTGTCTCAAAACTGAATCGTGAGACTCCCAGAAAACTATAAGCATCAATTTTCCAGCTGATGGTTGACTATTGAACTTCTTCTTGGTCAGTGATTGAGGATGTTTCCAATCCCTACTCTGCCGTTTACTCTTAGGCTCATAGGGATGAATCTATGTCTCATTGCCAGGAACATTTTTTTTTTTTTTTTAAAGAAACTTGTACCTTTCTTTGAGTATCTGTTCAAATTTTCTTTGCATATGTCTAAACACTTTTGTTTACGAAATTGTTTCAGGTCCCATCTCACACAAACTTTTTGAAACTGATGTCTGTTGTGGATTATTTCATAGGCAGAGCTATGGCTGATTTACAAATAATCCACTGTCACTCATCTATTCAACAGAATCATTTCAAGTGCATGCTCAATGTTGTTATCATTCATGGATGTGGACAGGTGTTTTAATATAACTGGAGTTTGGATAATTTTTGACTCATCCCCATAGACAATGATGTTATTAAATGCAAAGAGAGGCATTTTTAATACCAATAAAGGTTAATACATCAGCAAGCTGTAACAGTCATAAATGTTTATATGACTAATAATAAAATCACAACATATATAAGGCATATTGTTGTTGTTGTTAAGTGCCATCAAGTCAGTTCTGACCCACAGCAATCCTGTATTGGGTTTTCAAGGAGTGGCTGGTGAGCTTGAACTACCAACCTTGCAGTTCACAACAGCTTTGCAGTCTGGTACATGAACCCACAACACCACACCAGAATTCCATAAGGCACATAGTGAGGAGTAATAGACAAATAACCATTTATTGTTGAAAATTTCAATATTATTCTCCCACTAATTGACAGGAAACCATAGAATACCTGCAAGAGTAAATATTATTTAAACAACACCATCTACCATATTGATTTAATTGATATTTATGGGACTCTTCACACAACAAGAAAATAAACAGTATTTTACAATGCACATAGAACCTATAACAGGATAGGTTTTAAACTGCACCACAACGCTTTAAAAGATTTGTAATTGCCTAGGTAATCTTTTTGTTTATAATGGAATTATTCATTAATAGCAATGAGAAATCTGGGAAATCCCCAAGTATATGGACATGAAGCAACAGAATTTTAGTTACAACTCAGTCAAAGATGGAGTCCTGGTGTGGCTCTGTAGATAAGCACTGGACTGCTAACCACAAAATTGTCACTTCAAACTCACCAGTCTCCACTTGGGAGCCCTATACAGGGACACCCTGAGTCAGAACCAACTCCATGGCACTAAACAACAACTCAAAGATAAGAATCCCACATTAAATGAGACTATGTCTTGAATTACATGGAAAAAAACAACACATCAAAATGTGTGAAATGCAGCTAAGGAG
>NW_006408524.1:16143541-16157533 GCF_000296735.1 Chrysochloris asiatica
AAGCTTAGCCATCTTGGCCTCCAAGGAGCACTCTGGTTGCACTTCTTCCAAAACAGACCTATTGGTTCTTTTGGCAGTCCATGGCACTTTCAGTATTCTCCTCCAACACCACAACTCAAAGGCATCAACCTAAATAGGATTTCCAACCCTAAATAGGATTTCCAAGGAGTGGCTGGTAGAAGGAAGAAAGGCATAAAATCAATGATATAAGTTCCCACTACAAGATAATAGGAAAATAAGAAAAAAAACTAAAGCCAATGTACGTTAAAGGAAGGAGATAATAGAGATTAGAGCAGAAATTAGTAAAACACAATCAAGACAAACAAAAAAAATCAAAGAAAACAAAAGGTAAATCTTTGAAAAGATCAACAAAATTGACAACGCTTTAGACTGATCAAGTCAAATGAGAGAAGGCATAGATTACAAGTATAGGAATGAATGACAGCTTTTACTACAGAAGAACAGAAGACACCAACATTAAATGGAATATAAGATAACACTAAGAGCAATTGGGCTGCTAACTGAAAGGTTGGTGGTTCAAGCCCACCTTGGGAGAAAGATGAGGCTATCTGCTCCTGTAAAGATTTATAGTCTTGAAATCCCTAAGAAGCAGTTGTACTCTGTCTTATAGGGTGGTAATGAATTAAAATATATTTATGGGTATGACTAACTTTATGCTGAAAATTTTGATAACTTATATTAAATGGAAAATTCATTGAATGACACAAATACAAAAACCTTCCAAAGAAGAAATAGGCTATTTGGATTAATTTTTTTTCAAGTAACTAAACGATATACATTAATAATCTTCCAAAAAGAAAGGGATAGTCTACATTGTCTAACTGTTGAATATTGTCAACCATTTAAAGAAGAAATAATAGCAATTCTATATATCCTTTTCCAGAAAATGAAAGAGAAAAGAATACTTCCAAAATCATTCGATTAAGACAATATTATCCTGATAACAAAATTAGATAAAGACATTATAAGAAAAGAAAATTATGAACCAATATCCCTAAACCAATGTCTCTCATGAACATGGACACAAACATTTTTAGAAAAATGTTAGCTAATGAAATCCAGCAATATGCAAGGATGGTTTATTTTATGGAAATCAATAAAATATATCATATAAATTAAAGAAGAAGAAAGATGATGTCATTATTTCAGAAGATTCAGAAAAAGCATTTAATAAAATCCAGCACTCATTTATGATAAAGTGCTCAGCAGATAAGAAATAGAAAAGAATTTTCTCATCCTGGTGAAAGGCATTCATGATCTACAATAGCTAATATCAGCATTAATGGTGAAATATTGAATTATTTCTCCCTGAGATCAGGAAAAGGAACCCTGGTGGTACAATGGTTAAACACTACCACTAACAAAAAGGTTGGCAGTTCAAAGTCACCCAAAGGTTCCTTAGGAGAAAAACCTAGTAATGTGCCCCCATAAAGATTACAATTTAGAAAACCAAGCTGGACAATTTAACTTTGCCACAAGTGATCACTATGAGTAGAAATAATTTCTAAGAACAGCAACTAGATGGCTTCTAAGAACAGCAAACATTTCTGGAAAAAGGCAAGATGTCTGTTCTTACCACTTGTATTTCATACTGTGCAGGATACCCTTACAAGTGTAAACATGGCTCCCGATCCTGGGCGCTGCAATTAGCAGCTGAAGGGTGTCAGGGAACATCAGAGAATTATGAAAATGTTACAACATTGATAGTATTCATACTTATGTGACTGTATACATTTTCAAAACTCTTCAAATTCGACATTTAAAACAGGTGAATTTTATTGTGTGAAAATTATACCTCTATCAAGTTATGAATATAAGGCATAAAAGAAAGATCCTTTTGTTAAAGAATGATGAAAATTAAAGATGCTTGAAATCAACTAGTCCAATGGGTCAATGAATTATGTGAACATCAGTCACCAAGATTCTGAGACCTGAAGAACTGGATGGTGCCTGGTTACCACTGCCATCTGCTCTGAAAGGGACCACATTAGAAAGTCCTGAATAGAATGGGAGAAAATGGAGTGCAAAACTCAAAATTATTAACAATTAAAAAAAAAAAAAAAGATTGAAGGAACCCAAGACTATGCCCCTTGACCACCCTTCAGGTCTGGAAGGGAACTCACCCTTGTGGCCCAATTTTCAGCCAAGCAGTAGATAGTTGAATAGGAGGAATAACAAACAGATAAGTTATTTTCACCATCAAAATCAATAGAGCAAAATTTACCTAAGGACAAAGATGAGAAGGGGTGGGAAGGAGCGGGGAACGGGAATGAGAATCACAGGGAGGAAGTGAGATGGGAGGACAGGGGTGGTTTGCTATCATTGAGGAGAAACAAAGTGGATAATTGTTGAATTCAAAACTGGTGATCTTCTCTGTAAACCTTCAATGAATTCACAATAAAAAATTTCACCGAAAAAAAAAAAAAAAAAGAAGGAGAGAAGAAAAACATCCTTTTGTTATTTGCTAATATTTTCTATGGATTTCTGGTGTGGCCCTATAGGATCAGCACTGGCCTACAAACCACAAGGAAATCCTGTACATGGTTGCTATGAGTCAAAACCAACTCGAAGGGAATTAACAACAAGCACAAATATGTTTTGATTTACTAACATTTTATATTGTGAGTTTACTTTATTACAGAAAATTGTTGGTTGCTGATATAATCTGCATATAAGCTTCTATGATTCTTTGAAATTTTCTTCTGTATTTCCAAACATTCTCTACATTACAAACCATAATTTGTGAAGATACCAACCCTGTATTCTGGTTGAACTACATTCTATTTTTTGCCATTGTTTCATATCATTTGGCTAGCTTTCTTTAATTCACTTTTATCTAAATCCCAATGGAATACTTATGCAAACTCAAGAACTGAAAATAATCTGTAACTACCTTTAAAACTAAGGCTGACAGTTAGCATATTGCCAGACCATAGGGAGGTTATTCACTAATTAAAAACATGTGAAGCAGAAATGTGAATTATAATATGAAAGAGACATTGGCATATGGTTTGCATTGAAAGGAAAACAAACATTCTCAAATATAATCTTTTTTTCTCCAACATCTCACCTCTGGATTAGAGAGCCAACTCTTCAATGGATGCCCCAAAAAGAACATCCATCTTTCTGCTATATAAACACTTTCTTGAGTAATGAGTAACCCCACCTCACTTGCATATGGTACCTCTCAGAACAGTTGCTTCATATATTGCAGCCCCCAGAAAAAAAGGAGTCAGAAAACAGCAGGTAGATCATTGCAGTGATTTGTTGTGCTGTGCTGTGGAGGGGCATGTTGCAATGCATGTTGGACACTGAAGATTTTGTATACTTTGTCAATAGCTTGTTTTCTAAGAGAGAAGCTTTTTTTCCCCAAAAAAGAACACTGTTAATTATGTCAAGGAGTCCTGGTGTGGCGGTGTAGGATAAACACTGCGAAATGCAAAGTTGGCAGTTCAAATCCATCAATTGCTCCTCGAAAATCCTATAGTGGGTCGCCGTGAGTTGGAACCAACTCGATGACACTTAGCAACTACAACAGTTATGTCAAAGAAAAAGTCAAGCCCCAGATACTGATGGCATATGGTAGTTCTCATCATTTTAAAGACCTGAAGGAAATCATAGCACAGAAAATGATTTTATCAGTAAACCAGAGTTTAGAAGGAGCATGAAGCAAGAAAGCAGAGATGTAATAGACAGAAATGTAAAGGGGAAGGGTAGAAAACTAAACAAGGAAACCGAACACCTCAATGAAAAACTTCATTAGACAACAGAATTGAAAACCAAAAATTTTTAATTAAGCATGTTGTTGTTAAGTGCCATCAAGTCAGTTTTGACTCACAAAGACCCTGTATAGGGTTTCCGTGGAGTAGTTGATGAGTTTGAACCACCAACCTTGAGCTTCAAATCAACCTTGCAGTCCAGTGCATTAACCCACAGTGCCACACAAGGGCTAATAAATTAGGCAATTAAAGGTCAAATTTAAGACATTGTCTTAAAAGGTAGAGTGAAATGACAAAGAAAAGGAAAAATAATGTTAAGATGAAAGTCTCGTTAAATGCTGTCGAGTCAGTTCCAGCTCAGAGCTATCCTGCATGACGTTTCTGAGGAGTGGCTGGTGAGTTTGAACCACCGACCTTATGCTTCAAACTGACATTGCAGTAGCGTGCTTATCCCACAGGTCCACACCAGGACTCCAAGATAATAGTAATGGGGTGATAATGAATAGAAATTCACTTAACAGTTTTGTATTTCTTGAGAAAATTAATTTTCTCATTTAGAATAGGGGCAATATTCAAAATACAACAGAAAATATTTTTCTTGAACTGAAAATGTAACTGTTTATACAAATGTCAAAAAAGAATGCACTACTAAATTTTGTGCATACCCTGGAAAAATTAATGATGAAATAATAACTATCTTAAAATCAATTTAAAATATAAATTAAAAGAACAACAATGAGCTATCAACAATACACAACCTTTTAAATGTATTTAAAAAAAAACCAAAAAACCTCCGCATTGATGGAAATATGTCAAAGGACACAGCCATTCATTACAATAATATTGAAACCAGTCACTAAAGTCAATAGTGAAGAAACTGAAGAATTCAGCCAACTTCTTCAGTCTGAAATTGATTAAACATGCAATCAAGATGCATTGATAATTGCTAGTGATTGGATGCTTGAAATGCAAAAGTTGGAAACAAAAAGAAAGGATCACTAGTTGGAAAGTACGGTCTTGGTGACAGGAAAAAAAATTGCTGGAGATCAAATGATTGAATTTTTCAAGGTGTAGCCCTGTGGTATAAACACTGGACCATTAACCAAAATGTTGAGGTTCAAGCCCACCAGCCACTGCTTGGAAATCCTAGACAGGGTCACTGGCATGGCAATGTAGGATAAGCACTGGAGTGCCAGGTCAGTTTGAATTGCAAGGTCAGTGGTTCAAACTCACCAGGTGCTCCTTAGAAACTCTATACAGGGTCGCTGTGAGTCAGAACTGACAATAATATAAATCAGAACAGACAATAACATGAATCAGAACAGTCTCCTTGGGTGGCACTGTTAGATTAGGGCTGGGCTTCTAACCATAGGTTGACAGTTCAAACTTACCAGTTGCTCCCAGAAACCCTGTACATGGTGGTTGCTATGAGTGGGAACTGACTGGACAGCACTTAACAACAACAATAAATGAGTCAACACTGACTCCACAGCACTGAACAACAGCATTTCAAATACCTTTTTATCAACAACATAGCAACTATATATGTAGACCTCCCAGATGGATGAGCTGAGAACAGAACAGAATTATAAGAACAAATTCAGAGGATCTGGGAGTTCAGTCTATGATCAAAGCAATTACAATGTGAAAGAAGGTAAACACATAGGAACAGAGATCCAGATAGTGAGAAGGTCAGATAGATTATAGGATAAAATAGACTGTACTAAATAGAGGGGAAAGTTAATGGAATATAAGGTAACCTCAAAGAAAATTAACACTTCACAACATACCAAGAAAGTGAAAATCCAGAAGAACATGGAAACATTAAAATTATGAGGAAACTGACAAGAAAGAACACAGAAAACAGGAACTCAGCAAATGAAGGCACATAGAACAAAGAAAGCAGCAGCACCCCAAAAAACAAACATGATGGCAGCAATTAATTGTGGCACTGTGGGTTAATGCACCAGACTGCAAAGTTGTTTGAACTATAAAGTCGATGGTTCAAGCTCACCAGTCGCTCCTTGAAAACCCTATGCAATACTATGAGTCGGAACAGACTCGACGGCACTTAGCAACAACAATCGATAATTACACTGAATGCAAATGGATTAAAAAAAACAAGATCCTTCAATATGCTATCTTCAAGAGACACATCTTACACACAGAGACAAAAGCAGATTCAAAGACAAAGGATGGAAAAAATAAACCAAGCTAATTGTAATCATGGCAATAAAACAATATATGGTATGATGAATGTAAAGCTAATGTTCTGCCATGCAAACTATCACATAATTCAAATTAAAACTTTTTTTAAAAAGAAGCAATTTGACATACTAACACTAATTACTGAAGATCAGATTTATTGTGGGATGACATTAAGAACATTATACATGAAGACAACAAAAGGTCATTCAAAAAGACAGGAATGAAAGAAAAAAACTAGAAAGAGACTCTGAAACTTGCTCTTGAACAGAAGCTAGAGTGAATGGAAGAAATGATGAAGTAAAAGACCTGACCAAAACATTTAAAATTAGGGCAGCTTGAGAAGAAAAGGCAAGTGTTATAATAAATGTACAAAGTCTTGGAGATAGAAAACCAAAAGGGAAGAACACCCTCAGCATTTCTCAAGCTGAAAGACCTGAAGAAAAAAATCTTTTACAATGCAAGTTTTAAGTTGCAATATAAAAGATTCTTTGGATGAAATGCAAGAAGTATCAAAAGAACATGGAAGACTTACACAGTCATTGTACCAAAAAGAAGTGATATTTAACCATTTCAGAAGTACCAGATGATCAAGGGCTGATGATATTGAAATAAGAAGTCCAAGCTGCACTGAAGGCATTGGTGAAAAACAAGACTCCAGGAAGTGATGAATACAAACTAAAATGTTTTAGGAAACTGATGTAGCACTGGAGGTGCTCATTCCACTACGCCAAGAAATTTGAAAGACAGCTACCTGGGCAATTGATTGGAAAAGATCCATACTTGTGCCCATTCCAAATAAAGGTGACCCAATGGAATGCCGAAACCATTGACTCAAAACTGAATCTATGGTACCTATTAGGAATTATTTATGGTCAATTTCAATAGAAAAGAAAGTATGTTATTTAATACATACCAAAAATATTTATTACATATGTAGTTTTTTACATCTTCTATTTGTTTTTTTTGTTTTTGTTATGTGCCGTGGAGTTGGTTCCGACTCATAGCGACCCTGCACAGGGTTTCCGAGGCTGTTAATCTTTACAGGAGCAGAACGCTTCATCTTTCTCCCGCGGAGCAGCTGGTAGTTTCGAACTGCTGACCTTGCGGTTTGCAGCCCGATTCGTAACCACTACGCTACCAGAGCTCCTTGAGTCGTACTAATGGAGCCCTGATGTGGTGCTGCAGGTTAATGTGCTGGACTGCAGTGTCAGTTCGAACTGCGAGGTTGACAGTTCAAACTCACTAGCCACTCCTCAGAAACGCTATGCAGGCTCACTATGGGTCAGAATTGACGTGATGGCACTTAACAACAACAATAGTTTTACTAAGGATGCCCTGATAGTGTAGTGGATTACAAGTTGGGCTGTTGTTGTTGTTGCTAAATGTGGTCAAGTTGGTTCTAACTCATAAGAACAGCTGGTGAGTTTGAACTGCCTATCTTGTGGTTCAAACTGACCTTGTGGTGGGTCCAGTGCTTTATCCCACAGCACCACACTAGGCACTGGGCTGCTAGCCTCAAAGTCAGTGGTTGAAATCTACCAGTTGCTCTTTGGCAGAAAAATGAGGCTTTCTGCTCCCATAAAACTTACAGATTCAGAAACCCTATACAAGGCCTCTATGGATCTCCGGTAACTAGTGATTACAAGTCAGCTGCTAATCTCACGGTCAGTAGTTTGACACTACCAGCAGTTCTGCAGGAGAAAGAAGAGGCTTTCTGCTCCCATAAAGATTTACAGTCTCAGAAACCTTATACAGGAACTGTATGAATCAGAACTAACTCCACAGCACATAACCACCACCACCACCATACATGGTCACTATGAGTCAGAACCAACTTAGGGCACACAGCTATCACCAGCACATAGTCTTACTAAGGAACCCTGGAACCATAGTGGGTTACGTATTGGGCTGCTAACCAAAAGGTCAGCAGTTCAAGTCCAACAGATGGTGCTCTGCAGGAGAAAGATGAAGCTTTCCTCTCCCATGAAGATTCTGTTGTTATTGTACCTTGCAGTCAGCTCAGTTCAGACTCATAGCGACCCTGTATATGGTTTCCAAGGAGCAGCTAGTGAATTTGAACTGCTGATTTTGCGGCTCATAGTTCAGTGCTGATCCTTCAGTGCCATACTGCCTCTGAAATCCTATACAGGGTCGCTATGAGTCCGAATCAACCTGACAACACCCATCTATCATGTTGTTGAACTTAAGTGTCATCGAGTTGATTCCAAGTCATAGCAATTTGGTATAGAGTTTCTGAGGAGCCCCTGGTGAGCTTGAACTGCTGACTGAAGTTCAAACCAAGTTTGCAGACCTGAGCATTAACCCACAGTGCCACCCCAGGACTCCCCAACTACCATAATCTAACTAATATTTTTTATTATCTTTGATTATATAGATGTGAGAGAGGACTGTTTAAAGACTTCTATTTAGCGTGTTTGCTCTATTTCTTTTTTTTTTCTAGTAACTTTTTATTTATGAAATGTGATGCTGCTATTGAGTGCATAGATATTGTTGTTGCTGTTAAGTGCTATGGAGTTGGTGTTACGCCTCATGTACACAACAGTGCTCCATGAACAACAGAATGAAACATTGTCCAGTCCTGTGCCATCCTCACAATTGTTGTTACACTTGAGTCCATTGCTGCTGCCACTGTGCCAATCCATCTCATTGGAGGGTCTTCCTCTTTTTTGCTGATCCTCTACTTTACGCAACATGATGTCCTTTTCCAGGAACTCGTCCCTCCTGAAAATATGTCAGAAGCATAAGAGAGAAATCTCATTATGCTGGTTTCTAAAGAGCATTCTGGCTGTACTTCTTCAACACAAATTTGTTTGTTCTTCTGGCAGTCCTTGGTACTTTCAATAATTTTCTCCACCACCTTTACTCAAATGCATAAAATCTACAGTCTTCCTTATTCACTGTCCAACTTTCATATGCATGTAAGGCTATTGAAATACCTTGGCTTGGGTAAGGCACACCTTAGTCCTCAAACTGATATCTTTGCTCTGCATAGATGTTGTTAAGTGCCATAGATTCTGTTCCAGTTCAGCAACCCTGTACAGGGTTTCCAAGGAGCAACTGGTGAGTTCAAACCGCTGACCTTGTGGTTCAAACCGACATTGCAGTTCAGAGCTTTATCACACAGTTCCACGCCAGCATGCCAAGAACAGGGAGGGGGCATCTGGACAGATATTAGCTATTCTTGTATCTTCCTTTTGTTATATGTTTTTGTTGTTGTAAAGTGCCATGGAGTCAGTTCTGACTCAGCAACCTAGGTTAGGGCTTCTGAGAAATGACTGGTGGGTTTGAACCGCTGACCTTCTTTTTCTCATTGAATGTTTTGTGATTTGAGTTGTCTTGTCTTTCTTTAGACAATATCTGTTGATTACCACTATGACTAATGCTGAAATTACTAATAACCTCTTCTTTCTTCCCTCTTGTGCTGCAATTTTAGAGACTAAAATTGACAATCTTAGTGTGAATGAGAGTCCTGTTAACTACATTTAACTTTTTTAACTGGGCTTGTCAGCTTCAAAGGGTATCATTTTACTCCTAGCTGATACACATAAGGGAGGGTGGTGGCTTCATATGATAAGCATTGGACTGCGAACCACAAGGTCGCGGTTCTAGTATGCCAACTGCTCCACAGAAGAAAGATGAGACTTTCTGCTCCCTCAAAGATTTAAAGCCTCTGAAATACTACATAGGGTCACCATGGGCTGGAACCAACTCCACCACACTTAACAACAACACATATAAGGCAATGTCTTCCTTTCTCTCCCACATTTTTATTAATTTTTTTTAAATTTCTGCATTGTGAAAGTATAAAACATTTATGCATATTTTATCACCAGATGCATGTCTTTTAGTTGAATTTCATGGTTAATTTCAGTCAATGGTCACTCAAGTCTATATGCCGAAGCTTCACCAACCATCTGACTTTCTCAAAAGCTCCAATGATTTCTCCTGAAGAGGCTCATGGGATCAATGCTCACAGAATGCTGGCATATTCCTAACTCTTTGTGTGTGGATATGATTAATGTAGCTGAGATTAGGAAACTGTACACATGAAAACTCTTGGCTGGGGCAAACGTTCTTTTATATGTATTAATTTGAAACAGTATAAAATTTTAAATGCATACCTTCGTGTATGTCCTTTATAATTGAAGGAGTTTTTTTTGCTGAGTAGAAAAAACTTGGGTTGTATTTTTTTTTCCTGAATATCTTATAAGCATTGCTCCATTGTTTCCTAACATAAAAAGTGCTGTCAGGATATCATCCAAATCTGATTTTCTCTTTCTTGTAATCAACTTGACTCTTCGCTCAAAGTCCTATGGTTTTTCTAGGATGTCTCCCTGTTGAGTATTTGGAGTTGTTTCCAACATACATGATGAATGTGAAAATCCAAGTCTTCTTTTATTTTAGGAAAGGTTTCTAGAATTATGGGTTCTAAAATATTCATCCTGCTGTGCAGTACTGCACCTCTTCTCCTTTTTCAGAGTCTCCAGTTCTATGAATATTTGATCTCCTTTCAAGACTTGTATATATGTCGCTTTCTCTCAAATCCATTTTATTTTTTAACAGTTCCCTTTGATTTTTTTTTCTTCTTACCTTTCTTCTTTACTATTTACATTTCCCTTATCATAGTTTCTTTTGTATTTTTTTCATTTGTTCTCCATTTCTGAATTTTCATTTTAAACCTCTTTCTGCTGTTTGATTAGTTTCCTTCTTGTCTTCCAGCTCTCTCACTAGATCATCCCTACTTTCATCTTCTTTCAGTCGTTTTTATAATTTCTTTGAACTTGGCTTGAAATATGGTTACAGTTTTTGTCTGTCTGTAGTCCTGTTTCCGGGGTGCTCTTTTGTGTTTTTTGTTGTTGTTAAGTGCCATCGAGTCAGTTCCAACGAGGAATAGTTAGTGAGCTTGAACTGCCAACCTTGTGCTCTTTTGTGTACAAATTACTACTATCAATAACATTGTTTATTAGAAAACTATTTGTTATATTTTCATCTATTTTTTTTTTTTTAATAAATTGGTACAGGCTTAGATCCTATTCCTGCTTCATTTTCATGTTTCAATGAGTTGTCCTGTGATCAGTCACACATCTTCTCACTATTGCCAGCTTCTTTTCTCTCTTATCCTAGTCAGGATGATTTTCTGCCTCTAGCTCTGTGTTTTCTAGAACCCTAGGTACATTGCCCTCCAAGGCAAACTCTCACATTTAGGTAGAATGAGTTTGCTGTTTTTTTGTTGTTGTTGTTGTTGTTTTTCAGTCTTCAGGCTCCTCACTTCCTTAGCCCAGCTTTTCTTGTCTTGTTCAGTTGATTCTGCTTCCAGCATTTTTTCCTTAAGATGATACTAGTCTTTTTGAGAAAACACACTTACTGGATGGTTTTCAAAGCAAGAGATTAAAGCACCACAACACTATATACCTGGACAGGGCTACGGTTTCTTCCCTTTTCAACAACTTGGAACCTGTGATAGCATTGTCAAGTTTTGCTCGTCAGTTTGTTACAAATATAATCTGAGTGGTTTTTTCTTTTGTTATGCTAGATACTCCATTTGGCCTGAGACATTGGGCAGGATTTAAAAACTGCATCGCCATCATTCGTCATTGCTGCACTCCTTCTAGATGGTGCTTTGAGACATAAGTCATGCCCCATCCATCTCTAGTTTAAACCTTCTAGAGTTTTCCTCCTATCTGAAATCAGAACCCTTACTTCAGTCTCCCAATTCTCACACAACCAGGCTACTGCTGACTTTAAGTTCATCTCAAAGCACCCTCTCATTGCCCACTATATCCTGGAACTTCTAATCTTCTTTCTGCGATTCAAACACACAAGACTTAGGGCCTTTCCTTGGGCTGGCTGTTGTTCCTTCCTCAGAGATCTTTCTTAATTATCTAATGCAAAATAGTCACTCTTATCACCCAAACTTAATTATCTTTCTATAATGTATCACTCTTCTTAGAAGGTATGTTTGTCTGTCACATCCATTGCTTCACTTTTAGTACCTAGAACAGTTGCTGGCATATTGAAATTCAGTAAATATTGATTTAGTGGTGAAAACAAGAATGAGATGAAGAAAGGGATATAAAGACAGTGTACTGAAAAAAGCATTTTGCTCTGAACTCAGAAAATATGAATTCATATAGTTCTACAGTCAGCTACTAGCTTTATAACTTTGGTAATCAGAGTCTTAGTTCCCTACAAGGTAAAATGTGGAGGCAATATGAACTATCTCACACTTAGTTGAGAAATAGTAAGTAAGAGGGCATATACGAAAGCATCTGGCAAAGGAAAGGCTATAAAGTAGAGCATCCGTAAAATGTTTCATTTCTTCCTCTTTTCTCTTTCTCCTTAGCCTCTTGTTTTCCTTCCTTCCTTCTCCAATTTCTCATCCTCTAAAAGGAGCTCTGGTAGCGTAGTGGTTACGAATCGGGCTGCGAACCTTAATGTCAGCGGTTCGAAACTACCAGCTGCTCCACGGGATAAAGATGAGGTTTTTACTCCCGTAAAGAATTACACCCTCGGAAACCCTGTACAGGGTCGCTATGGGTCGGAACCGACTCGACGGCACTTAACAACAACAACAACAACTTATACTAGTGCAAACTTAACTAAAACACACACACACACACATCTTCATGAGTGTTCTCCAGTGTGGTTTTTCTCCTTTCAGAGGTATCAGGTGACGTCTTTGAACACAAGAGGGCCCTTGTGTTTGATCAGGTCTCCACCGAGTCTCTGGGACTCTGTAGAGTTGCTTGTATCTGTATTTGATAATACCTCTGCCTTCTGTGATTTATAACTACTCAGGAGTAGCTTTGATGTGGTTTTCAGTCCAATTCTGGATAATTCCACTCATATATGAAGGGGTTCATTCTGACTCATTGCTGTCTTACAAGAGAAGCACAGCTAAAAATAGCAGAGGAGGGGAAGAATTCTTTCTGATTCACTTGAATGAATTGTCCTTTCACTTAAAAGTCATTGCATAATTGATCAATTAATTGTAAATGTCCCCAAACATGGCACCATTCATGTTCTTTGATTTTTAAGAGCCACTTCCTCACTGGGCAGTAATAGCACACATGATAATGTGTTATTTATTGAGCAAGGCTGAGGACCATTAGAACTATTGAAGAAAATTATAGTCAATCATTGGTATGATGTTCTAAGGATCAAAGATATGAAGCAGAAACATTTAAAATACCAGGTTTCCATTTCACAAAAAATACTATTTTTTAAAAAATCTGGTGCCACCAGTAATAATTATTTATGTAATTTGAAAACAGAAATGGACCATTTTGGTTGCATTCTAGTGTTTTCTTTTTATATACATTGCTATTCTCCACCCTCCCACCACACCCCACCCTGAGGTAATCCCTGGGCAGTGAAAACAGTTAACTACTAGCTAAAGTGTCCTGGTATGGCACTGTGGGTTAATGCGCCAGACTGCAAAGCCATTTGAACTGCAAGGTCGGCAGTTCAAACTCACCAGCTGCTCCTCGGGAACCTATGGATCAGAATTGACTCAACAGTACTTCACAACAACAACAACAACAACTATCTAAAAAGTTGACAGTTCAAACCTACCTGTAGGTGCCTTTGAAGACAGGTCTGATGATCTGCTTCCAAAAACCCAGTCATTTTTTCCTCTTGCTCTTCTATCTTAGTAGTATTGAGATATTTGTCTTCCAGCTCACTAGTTCTGGCTCCCATCTCTTCAGTTCTACTCCTTTGCCCTTTCAGTGTATTGTCCAGTTCTGATATTCTATTATTAATCATTTGGACCTCTTTTTGTAGGTTTTGAATTGTTTCCAATGCTGTATCTATCTTATTTAATTGTTCCTATAGTGCTTTCCTGACTTCTTTATTTTTCTCAACTCCATTGTGAACTGTTTTGATACATTTTATAATCATTTTTCTGAATTACTTTTCAGGCATTTCCAAGGCCTGCCCTCCTTCCAGTACGGAGTGTAGGTCTACCTTCAGCCATTTGTCTCAGTCACTTTATCTTGTTTCTGGACATGTGCTGATATGG
>NW_006408524.1:16158413-16192949 GCF_000296735.1 Chrysochloris asiatica
CAATATAATAAGAGAAATAGCCCCTGAGAGGTAAAGAGTGGACCAAAAAACAAAACAGTAACAGCAAAAACAAACAGATTGGATACTGTAGTCTATAATTACAGAAAAGAGGGAAAAGAAGAAAAAAAAAGTCTGTAGCCTAATATGAGTATGCCTTTAATATCCTCTTTCAGCTTCTTGCCTTCAAGGCCATCTGAGAAATTTCAAGATGCCACTGTTAGTTGTTAAGATGTAACTCAGGATTTAATTTTTGGCCTGTTTCATTTTTAGACTGTCTCTCCCACTCCACAACCCCCATTCTGGCCTTTTTCCTGGTGATAAACAGTTCAGGCTGGCCGTTTTGCACAGCCATTTGCTTTTAAGTGCAATTTTCCCCTTTAAATGTTGAGAGGATCTGTGCACTTGTGTAGCAGAATCCAATGGGGGTGTGTCCACACACTCAGGCACCCCCTCTAGTCATCAGAATGGAAGTGTGCTGACAGCATGAGGCCAATGAACAGACAAAAAAAAGGAAAGCCCACACCTTTATCTCCAATGTTCTGACAGGCATCAATTCGTGGCAGCTCTGATCTTTTCCCCTCTTGTTCCTGCCATTTGTCATTGCCCAAAATGGTGGCTTTCTACCACTGAGTCTTGTGGGTTCGAAAGTACAAGATTTCTTGCTTCCACTACAAATTTCACTTGCTGTAAGCCTTCAAACTTTTAAAATATTCCTATATACGTGGTTCAGAGTTTTGAAAAGCTTCCCTAAACCTGCTTCATCCAGTATTCTGTGTTATTGCTGACAGAGATTCTCACTGCTCTTCTACCCTATCTACCAGCAAGCTCCACCTCAAAAACAATAAAAAAATCTGAAGAAGGTCTAAGATTCATGTTGGATAACATGAAGAGAAATAACTTAAGAATTTTTGGCAATCCTAAACATGAAGAATCACACAATTCCACAGAGGAGATATTTGAAGATCTGGAAGAAAATTTCACTAACATACTGAAAAGTGAAAAGATAAACATTCAAGAAGCTCAAAGAATCCCAGGAAGGATAGACCATAAAAGAAAATCACCAAGACATGTAATCATCAAGCTCTCCAAAACCAAACATAAGAACAGAATCCTGAAAACAGCTAGAGAAAAGAGAAGAGTAACATATAAAGACAAGCAAATCAGATTAAGCTCAGATCTCTCAGCAGAAAACATGCAAGAAAGAAGACAATGGGGAGACATATATAAAACATTGGAAGAAAAAAATGCCAAGCAAGAAATCATTTTTCCAGCAAAGCTGTCAATCAAAAATGATGGTGTAATCAAAACATTCCAGGATAAACAGAAGCTGAGGGATTTTGCCAAAAACCAACCCTGTGCTGCAAAACATACTAAAGGGGACTCTGTGGACTGAGAACCAACAAGAACAGACAACAACAAGAGATACACATATGTGATAGTACCACCCAGAACTCAATCGACAAATGGAAGAGATGAGAACAAAAGTTTAAGAACAAACTCAGAGGATCTGGGAGGTCAGTCTATGATCAAAACAATTACAATGTGAAAGAAGGTAAACACATAAGAACAGAGATCCAGATAGTGAGACGGTCAGGTAGATTAAAGGATAACATGGACTGTATTAAATGGAAGAAAAAGTTAATGGAATATAAGATAACCTCAAAGAAAAATAATACTTCACAACATGCCAAGAAAATGAAATTCCAAGAAGAACATTGAAACATTAAAACTATGAGGAAACTGACAAGAAAGAGCACAAAAAACACGAACTCAGTACAGGAAGACATGCAGAACAAAGAAACAAGCAGCACCACACACACAAAAAAACATAATGGCAGCAATTAATCCATATCTAACAATAGTTACACTGAATGTAAATGGATCAAATGCACCAGTTAAGAGACGGAGAGTGGCAGAATGTATAAGAAAACATGATCCTTCAATATTCTGTCTGCAAGAGACACACATTATACACAGAGACAAAAATAGACTAAATATCAAAGAATGCAAACATAACAAGCTAATTGCAATTAAAAACTAGCAGGAGTGGCAATACTAACCTCAGATAAAATAAACATTAAGGCAAAAACTAGCATAATAGATAAAGATGGACATTATCTCATGATTAAAGAGACAGCTGAACAAGATTATATAATCATAATAAATGTCTATACTCCCAATGAAAGAGCTCCAAAATATATAAAGCAAACGCTAATAAATTTGAAGAAAGACATAGCCTAATCTTCAATTATTGTCATTGTTGTTAAGTACTGTGGAGTCAGTTCCGACTCATAGTTACCCTGCACAGGGTTTCTGAGGCAGCAAATCTTTAAAAGAGCAGAAAGCCTCATCATTCTCCCGCGGAATAGCCAATAGTTTGGAACTGCCAACCTTGAGGTTAGCGGCCCAATTCGTAACCACTACGCTACCAGAGCAATTTTAATGTACCCATTCCAAAATATGATACAACAACCAGAAAGAAACTTAACAAAGACACAGAGGAATTAAACAACACAATCAGCCAACTGGACTTCATCGATGTGTACAGATCATTCAGCCCAACAACAGAACAATACACATGTTTTTACAGTGTGCATGGTACATTCTCCAGAACAGACCATGTGTTAGGCCACAAAACAAGCCTACATAAATTTACAAATATTAAAATACTACAAAGTATCTTCTCAGACTACAATGTAATCAAATTAGAAATCAATAATAGGAAGACCAAGGAAATAAAGTTAAATATGTGGAAACTGAATAGCATCCTATTGAAAAGTGACTGGGTAGTAGAAGAAATAAAACATGAATTCACAAAGTTCCTAGAAACAAATGAGAAAGAAAACACAACATACCAAAATCTGTGGTACATGGCGAAAGTCATGGGACAATTTATTGCAATAAATGCACTCATCCCAAAATAAGAAAGAACCAGAATTAACACATTAACACAGCACCTCCAACAATTAGAAACAGACCAACAAAGGGAACCTACGGTCACCAAAAGAAAAGAAATAATAAAGGTTAGAGCAGAAATAAATTAGATAGAAAACAGAAAAAAATGCAGAAAGAATCAATAGGACAAGAAGATGATCATATCGAATGATGCAGAAAAGGCATTTGACAAAATCCCACATTCAAACCTGATAAAAACCCTCAACAAAGTAGAAATTGAAGGGAAATTCATCAACATAATTAAGAACACATATACAAACCAACAGCCTACATTACTGTCAATGGAGAGAAACTGAGTCTTCCCTCTGCGAACAGGAACCAGATAAAAATGCCCTTTGTCACCACTCCTGTTCAATATTGTGCTGGAAGTCTTAGCAAGAGCTATATGGCAATATACAGAAATTGAAGGCATCCAAATTCGCAAAGAGGAAGTAAAACTCTATTTGCAGACGATATGATTCTATACATAGAAAACCCCAAAGACTCGATAAAAAAGCTACTAGAACTCATTGGAAGATTCAGCAAAGTGGCAGGGTATAAGATCAACGTACAAAAATCAGTTGGATTCCTCTATAGTAACAATGACAGCACTGAAAAGGACATTAGGAAAGCAATACCATTTACAATAGCTGCCTGAAGGATGAAATAGGAATAAATGTAACCAGAGAAACAAAGGACCTACACAAAGAAAACTACAAAACACTACTACAAGAAACCAAAAGAGACTTACAAAGATGGAAGAATGTACTATGCTCCTGAATAAGAAGACTTAACATTGTGAAAATGTCAATACTGCCCAAAGCAATTTACACATATAATGCAATCCCAATCCAGATTCCAACGACATTCTTCAAAGAGATGGGAAAAAAAAACAATTACAAACTTTATATGGAAAGGAAAGAGACCCAGGATAAGCAAAGCACTGATTAAGAAAAAGAATAAGGTTGGAAACTTCTCACACCCCGATTTCAAAATTTATTACAAGACTACATTGTTCAAAACAGCTTGGTACTGGTACAATGATAGATACATTGATCAATGGGACAGAATTGAGAATCCACCAATTAACCCACACTTGTACAGCCAACTGATTTTCTACAAAGTGCCAAGTATATTGCATGGAGAGGTGATAGTCTCTTCAACAGATGGTGCTGGCAGAACTAGAAAGCAATATGCAAAAGTTTGAAACAAGATCTTTACCTCACACCGTATACAAAAACCAACTCAGCATGAATTAAAGACCTAAATGTAAATCCCAGAATTATGAAGGTCATCAATGAAAAAATGGTCCAACCTCTCTGGAAAGCAACATGGTACTTCCTCAGAAGGGTGGAAATAGAAATAGCTTATGATCCAGAAAACTCTACTTGGTATTTACCAACAAGAAATATGAGCCATAACACAAGTAGCTATATGCACACCAATGTTCATAGCAACACTATTTACAATAACAAAAAGATGGACAGCCTAAGTGCCGATAAATGGAAGAATGGGCAAACAAACTGTGGTACATACACACAATGGAATCATATGCTACCTTGAAGAAAAAAAGGAAGATGTAAACCACTGCATAACATGGCTGAACCTTGAGGACATCATGCTGAGTGAAATTAGTCAGTCACAAAAGGAGAAATACTGCATAGGACCATTATTGTAAAAGATTAAGAAAAAGAACCCACCCTAAAAGGAGGGAAAAAAAAAAATTTGCTGTTTACCAGGATGTATGGAGTGGGTTGAGAGGAGAGAGGAGAAGGTGGAGCACATCGTAGGGAATAGACACAGGGTAGCTTGGGTTCTGGGTGGGTGGGGAGCAATATATAAGAAGGGAGAGGGGAATGGAAGAACAAGGCGAATGGGAGAACAGTTGGGCAGGTTTGCATGGACTAAGTGGGACAGAGGGAAATAATGATGTAAGCACAACCTTGGAACAACAGAACTCTGGGATACAGGGATTGCTGCATGGTTTGAATGGGTAAAAGAGGGGAAGTAATGTTAAGATGCATGGCTTTATTTTGAATCTTTGTTTCCCTTCCATACCATTGTAAAATAGACACTTGAGGGGGAGAGAAAGGAATACCCAAAAACATCGTAGAAAGCTTGTAAGTTTGTCTTCAGCCTATAACTGATTGGAATACCTAAAATGGGGCTAGAACTTGCCTAGTAAAGGAGAATTCCAGCAAAGCCTCTGCATTGCATTAGACCATAGGTGGAATCCTGATCCCCATTCAGAATCTTCTGAGGTGGGAAATTTCCTCTTGAAAGGACAAGCAGACCAGCCTGGAGTGGCTAGAAGAACAGAAGATACTTCTTGAAAGAAAGACAAGCAGGTAAAAGCAAAAATAATAACAGCAGTCCAGCTGACTGCTACAAGAACAAGCAAGTTGCTCATCCAGGAGACATCAAGGCAAGTGGTGGGGTCCCCTCAGGGCAAACCACCTTCCAAGACTAAGACTAAGTGGAATACATGAGCAGGCATGTGGTCTGACTGGTGACCACATTGGTCACCGATAAGGGGAAGTGAGGGAAAAACAGCAATGAAGCTCAAACCTAAGTTCGACCATATTCAATAGACTCCTGTGAGCAAGCAAGGTGGAGACCTGGTTGGCCAGCACTGTGGCCAGACCTGAGAACTCCTGGGCCCAGAGACAGTGACATAGCCAAAGAGGACTAGAGCAGAGAGTGAAGAGTCCAGCTGATATGAAGTGAGGGGAGATGTACAAGAACACCCATACTTGCAGATGTAACCCACTTGACCTGGCTTCCATGGCTGGATGATCAGAACTTGACTAGAAGAAGAAAGAAGAGGAAAAAAAAGAGAGTAATCTATTACAATTTGATGAACCTGACCTATACTTATGGACGTAGTAGCTCAAAAGAGGGAACAAATCTTTACAGAGAGGATCATTCCCACCCCCTCGGTATGCAGGGTTGACAGGGATGGGCAACTTAGACATTGACTACCCAAATGGGGGGCGGGCAGGACTACGAAGGCAAGAAGTGACTGGCTTACAGGCTTTTAAGAGGGAGCCTAGTTCCAGAGGGGGCCGGGGAAGGTAGAATCTCCACTGAGTGATTTCCAGTCTGCCTTCCCGGGCTGATGAAAGGAGATGGGGATAAGGCTCTTATCCTACAATAGTGAATAATTGCCATCAGGACTGACTGTGAGGATTTAAAATGTATAGGTAGACGTTTTGTAACAAAAGGAGGGGAGTGGTTGATTTTGCAGTCTGGAGACAGAGGTCCCTGGGTTCATCAAGGGAGAGGAGCAGAGTGTGGAACCCTACCCAGAGAAGCAGTGATGCCAGAGAGGGAGGCAGAGATGATGATGAGGAGAGATGGAGCTGCTGGGGACTCTGGACTTAGGGAGGGTGAGGGGCTGTGTGCTGGCGGCTGGGGGCATGTACCCTTCCGGGTTGTTTGATGATGCGTGGAGGGGATTGTAATCATTGCAATGAAACAAAATATGATAGAATGAATGTAAAGCTAATGATCTCCCATGTAATCTATCACATAATTCACAATAAAAACTTTAAAAAAAAGCAACTCAGTCATTGTAAATGGAGTAAAATTCTATTCTGCACACATAAATCAAAGTCAACTTGATGGCAACTAACCACAACAGTAACAATATTATTTTCTCTAGTTTTTGAGCTGATAATTTAATCCATTAATTTGTTTTCTTATACTGTTAAGTAGAAATGGTTTTAGAGCAAAGGATTTTCGTTTGATCACTGCTTTATAGATTCTGCTATGTAGTGTTTGTATTTATTGTTCTAATTCTGTCATTTCAATTTTTATATTCCATTTCAGTCAGGAGTCCTGGTGTAGCACTGTGGGTTAATGCGCTGGACTGCAAGGTCAGTTTGAACCGCAAGGTCGGCGGTTCAAGCTTACCAGCCACTCCTCAGAAACCCTATACAGGGTCGTTATGGGTCAGAACTGACTTGATAGCACACAACAGCAACAGCTATAGGAGTTGTTTAACAGCAAGTTAAAACAAAAATTTCTAGGTGAAAGGGACCTTTCTATTTTCAGTGGGTGGTGACTTTGTGTTTAGCAAATTCTAGTTTAGTTGCCAGGTGACCAGGGAGTGTGTTATTTTATGTTTTTACTTCATGAAAGCTACTGATATTTTCTTTGCTTCCTAATACATGAACCATTTGTGTGACTATCCAATGGGCACTTGAGAAGAATATGTATTCTCTATTTTTACAATAAACTATTTCACACATATTTAAAAGTTCTAATCAGTTGATTATGTTATTTAGATCTTCTTCTTCCTTAATTATTTTTGTCTATCAATCTACCTTATACTAAAAGAAGAGTATTAAAATTCCCAGTGGAATATATATTATTTATCAACAATCTCTATACTATAACGTACAATGGAGCTGAAATTAAAAGGGTACCAAAGAGAAGGCTCAGAAGAACTTATGTACAAATAACAATTATTGGAAATTAACCATTTAAAGATTTAGAAATCATTTTTCTATACAAATAACACTTTAAAATGTGTTCTTGCTTAAAGGAAAACTGCAGTTAAAATCAACTTTATATGAACAAAGTTAGTTTCCATTCCTTTTACTATAATTTTGCTCCCCAGAGCTATATTTGATCTATAAACCTCTACAAAGATCCACCCATCCAGAACCTAGCAAAACTGCAGTTTTTCTTTAATGTAAGCTTCTCTAATGTTAAGAATAAAATTTGGTATGCATTATATTTTAAAGAGAGGTCTCCCAAACACTTCTAATCTGTATAGACTAATGGGGTGGCATTAGCCACCAGCTGGTGTCTACTCTCCGGCAAAGTAATGAATTTGAGTTTTGAGAAGCATTCAACATGGTTCAGAGGTAGTGGGTAGGATAAGTCCAAAATTCTGCCAGTCTCAAATCCATACAGTTGTTCATTCCATTCAAGATATTAAATCTTTTTATTGAATACACATAATCATGGATGATACATAAATTTCAATCCCATCTGTAATTTTATCTGGTACCATCAATTCAAATTAGATATATTGCATAGAATGTGCCAACAACCGTTTTGATAGCCAATTGTTTAACTGCTTGGGTGACCATTTAATGGTGAATTCCAGGTTCTTAACAACTACACTGTGGTTTCTGAGAATAGCCTCTCTGCCACCAAGCAGTCCTCCTCTAAGGTTATAAATTGAATGGAATCTGGCATCACCCTGAAGGAATTCTAAAGTTCACACTGCGGGGTAGTTTATCAAGATGGCTTCAGAGTAGACTAACTTTACACAGCACATTAAAAAAAAAGACATTTATTCAGAGTCATGATCAGACTATTACATTTAGCAATCAACAGCATGGGTACAGAAAAAAAAAAAACTACATTAAAACCCTTTGTTGGAATGCTTTACACTTTCCACAGAACAGAAACTAAAATAACCTGCTATACAATTAGTCACAAATACAGTCATCGAGTTTTTGGTTTTTTTCCCCATACACATGAGTATTGTCTAAAACATGTTTTCTTTGTAGCAGCTAGGCCTTGCCACCACTGTGCCTGGCTGAGTTCACAAATCTGTTGTAATCTGTAGCTTCCCTGTCACTTGTCTGGCTCTCTTCTGCTAAGCTTTGTTTCCTGACAATCTAAAAACCTTCTGCCACTCCCATAGCTACTGCTGCTGCTTGAACCGCCATAGACACTTTGGTTTTGTGGTTTGGCAAAGTATTGACCTCCACCACCATAAGGACCAGAGCTTCTGCCTCCAAAATTTCCTCCCTTCATGGGTCCAAATTTTGAAGATTGATTGTTTTAATTACCACAGTCATTATAGCTTCCACTGACTCCAAAATTGCTTCTGTCGTTACCAAATCCATTCTAACCATCCTCACTGCCTCCATCTCCACCACCACCATGGCTGCCACCAAAGCCACCTCGTCCACTGAAGTTTCCTCCACGACCAAAGTTGTCATTCCCACCAAAACCACCTCCACCCCCACCACCGAAGTTTCCAGAACCACTTCAACCTCTTTGACTGGAGGAGGCACTGGCCATCTCTTGCTTTGACAGAGCTTTCCTTCCTTCACAATTGTGGCCATTCACAGTATGGTCCTTCTGGATAACAATCTTATCTACAAAGTCATGGTCATCAAAGGTTACAAATGCAAAGCCCCTCTTCTTGCCACTGCCTCGGTCTGTCATGATTTCAAGCACTTCAATCTTCCCATACTGCTCAAAATAATCTCTAAGGTGATGCTCTTCGGTGTCTTCTTTAACGCCACCAACAAAAATCTTTTTCACAGTTAAGTGGGCACCTGGTCTTTGAGAGTCTTCTCATGAAAGAGCCCTCTTTGGTTCCACCACTCCTCCATCCACCTTGTGTGGCCCTGCATTCATGGCTGTATGCACCTCCTCCACAGTAGAGTAAGTGACCAACCCAAAGCCTCTGGAATGCATGGTGTTTGGATCTCTCATCACCACACAGTCCGTGAGCGTCCCCCATTGCTCAAAATGGCTCCTCAGGCTCTCATCTGTTGTTTCAAAACTCAACCCTCTGATGAAGTTTCTGCAGCTGTTCTGGCTCTTTAAGAGACTCTGACTTAGATATGAAGGCAGTGAGGGGTAAAAAACCAAAAAACTAACAATGCTTCCTCCGAGCTGTCCACAAGCAGAAAGCCTGTTTTGTTTCTTTAAGGTAGTTGCTGCTTTACTGTGTATTAATATCCATGTATTATATCTTCATTATGAATTATTACATTTAGCACTAAAAAACATCCTTCTTTGACATATCAGTCTTTTTAGGTTTTAATTCTTTGTCTGAAATTAAAATTGGTACCTTTCTCTCTGTTTTATCCAGCATAATTTTGTACTTCCTTGTTTTTAGCTTTATTTGTTGAGAGATTGCTGGATCATAATGATATTTCTATCTCAACCATTGTGAAAAAGTGCCATACTGTTTTCCACAGTGGTTGCACCATTTTACAGTCCCAACCACAGTATAGGTGGACCCCATATTCTCCGTACCCTCTCCAATATTTGTTGTTTTTTGTTTTTGGGTTGTTTTTTTTTTTTTTTTTACCTTACTATTAATGCTGCTATAAGATGATATTCCATTGTTGTTTTGTCTTGTGTCACTCTAATGTCTTGTGGGGAAGCATGGTGGCTTCATAAGATAAGCACTGGACTTTGAACTACAAGGTCCTTGGTTAAAGCCCACCAGCCACTTGGGAGAAAGATGATGTTTTTTTCTCGCTTGAAGATTTAAAGCCTTGGAAATCCTATACAGGATCACTATGAGTCAGAATCGAGTTGGTGGCATTTAACAATAACAACAATGGCTAGTGATTGTAAGCATTTCTTCTTAAATTTGTTGGCTGCCTGAATGTTTTCTTTAGTGAAATGTCTGTTCATGTCCTCTGCCCATTTTTTAATTGGAATATCTTCTTATTGAGGTGCTGAAGTGTTCTACATATTTTAGACAGTTTTTTTATACATCATTGCCAAAAGTTAATTCCTAGTCTGTAGGTTCTCTTTTTATTCTTTTGGTGAAATCTTTTGATTCACATTTGCCTATTTTTTATGAGGTTCCAATAATCTATTTTGTTTTCTGCTATTTATATGTTATTAGTTTTGTTTGATAGTGAATTTATGCCATGAAGCAGAGCACCATAATTGATTCCTATTCTTTCATTGATGATCTTTGTGGTTCTAGGTTTTACACTTAGGTCTTTAATCCATGTTGAATTAATTTTTGTATATGACATGAGATATTGGTCTTCTTTACTCTTCTGCAAATTGATTTCCAGTTTTACCAGCACCATTTGTTGAAGAAACAATCGTTTTCCCACTTAATGTATTTTGGTCTTTTGTCAAAACAGCTGAGCATAGATAGGTGGAGCTTAATGGCTGATTAGGGAGATATGTGGTACAGACATCTGTCAGCAATAATACAGAATTCCAGACAAACTAGGTTCAGGGGATGATCCCAGAACTCTGAACTACATGTCAAGGGATATTTAGAAAGTTCGAAGGCCTACAGCCAGTGGAATTTGTAGCAGAAACAAGAAACATTCTGTTTCCTGATTCACGGTAGTCAGCCACTCCTGGAGCAGCCATCATGATCAGGACGGAGTGGATTAAGGGTCAGAAGGAGTGCTCCCACTGCAGAGGTCTGACATCATCAGAGACAGAGGTGTGGACATTCTTTCTCTGTTTCTTGGTCTCTCTCTCTCTGTATACCTCCACTATGGTGACTGGAAGGAGTACCTGAGTGAGTGGACATCCCCCTACCCCCAGAGGGTTCTGCTATGCATGTGCTTGGATCTACTCAGCAAAGATTTCTGAACCCAGAAGTATGGAAGTGGGAGGAGTCAACAGGAACTGCTTAAAACAGAACGGTCTCCTGAGCTGGTGAAGAAAGGGACCTTCCTTAAAGTCATACTCATATTTTGCTACAGATTATTCCCCCCTCTGTCCATTGGTCTCTCGCTGTCTGTGCACAACCACTCTAGTGACTAGAGGGGGTGCCTGAGTTTGTGGACACTCTCACCCACCCCCAGAAGGTTCTACTATGCATGCACAAGGATCTGCTCAGCAAAAAACACTAAGAAAGTTCATCGCTTGAAACAGCTACAGCCAGCCCTGATCTATTTAACACTAGGAAAAAGTCTTGAATGGGGGTTGTAGAGTGGGGGAGTGACAGGCTGAAAAGAAAACAGGCCAAAAATTAAATCCTGAGTTACATTATAAGTACCAACAATGACATCTTGAAATTTCTCAGGTGGCATTGAAGGCAAGAAGCTGAGAGAGGCACGTTACTCATATTTGGCTGAACTAGTGGACACCCTTACCCACCCCCAGAAGGTTCTACTACGCATGCACTCAGATTTTTTTTTTCTTTTCTCTTTTCTGTGATTATAGACTGTAGCATTCAATTTGTTTTGTTGTTGTTGTTTGCTGTTGGCCCCTTTTTACCTTTAGGCATCTCATTATCTCCCTGTATTACCCAACAAGAGACAGCAATTGTGGTCATATTGTCAAGCTACAGTCAAACCCTATAAAATCCCACTATCCAGGCAATACCTGCTACAGTTACTCTGAGTTGAGTAATAAGAAGAGTGAAAAGGGAAACCTATCTCCTGATCACATCTACCTGGAGGCAATCAGAAAGCATAATAAAACATCAACATACATTCATCTAATTATTGAGGTCACAGCTAACTATTGAAGATGCCCAAGAAGCAGCTGACCATATTGGCATATGTCCAGAAACAAAACAGAGTGACTTGGACAAATGAGCAGGAGATAGACCTAGACATCACATTGGAAGGAAGGAAGGCTTTGGAAATGACTGAGAAGGAATTCAGGAAAATGATATTGAGATATATCCAAACACTTCACAGAGGGTTTGAGAAAAATAAGGAAGAAGTCAGGAAAGCACTACAGGAACAATCAAATAAGATAGATACAGCATTGGAAAGAATTCAAAACCTGAAAAAGGACGTCTAAATGATTAATAATAAAATATAAGAAATGGGCAATACACTGAAAAGTCAAAAGAGTATAATTGAAGAGATGGAAGCCAGAACTAGAGAGATGGAAGACAAATCTCTCAGTACTGCAAAGATAGAAGAGCAAGCAGAAAAAAGGATTTAAAAAATCTGAAGAAAGTCTAAGATTCACATTGGACAATGTGAAGAGGGATAACTTTAGAATTATTGGCAGTGTGGAACAGGAAAACAACTGAGCATAGGTGGATGGATTTAATTTTTAGCCTTTCTGAATCATTTTGCTCTAAGCATGTTTGTTGGATGCAGTATAGAACTAAGTTGTATTTTGTGAATCAAATTGAAAATCTGATTATTTTATTATTGTTTTTGTTAACTGCCATCAAGTCAGTTAGACTCATAGCCACTCTGTATAGGGTTTCTGAGGAGCAACTGGTGAGTTTGAACCACTGACCTTGTGGTCCAATGCTTATCCAACAGTACTATAACAAGGCAAGTTAAACTCATTCACCATTTCTGCTATGACAAATATGTGATCTCAATTATATCATCACATTTTATTATATTTTATTTGTTAAGTCTCCTTCTCTAAGATATGTATATTATATATTTGTTTCTTGTTATATTGAATGTCTTTTATTGTTATAATGGGGCAGGAAGATCTGGTAATTTTTATTGGTCATGATAAAATCTGCTGATATAAAAGACTCAATGTTTACTAGGTACAGCTTCCTAACATTTTTTATTTCCTCACAGAATGTCAGCCTCTTAATATAATAAGCATATCAACATGTTTATTGACAGGACATTTGCCAGGTTGAAAATACTTAAATTGCTATGCTTCATTTCCGTAAGTTAATTTGCAAATCAGGTATTTGAAGCTGGGTCACTTTCCCTTGTAGATATTTGTTCAATTTCAACCATTAAATGGTTGCACTAATTGATACAATAAAAAATAGCATATGGAAAAAGTATGTGTGCAATAACAATGTGTTGTTAACCCAACAAAATACACAGAAGAAGCAGTTTTATTATCTTGAATGCTGGTGCATACAAATAACAACCTTAATTTAGAGGAAGAGAAAGAGGAAAGGAAATGTCAGGTATTGCGGTAGATTTCTGGGCAGGTTAAAAACCTTTACAAAGTTGATAGCTTAATAATTCACAGCCTTTTTAAGATGTACAACTTTCCTTTTACATGACAACATTCACCAACAGTTCATATAATATGAAGTTCAACTTAAATCTTTCTCCTGTCAAATAAGTGAAAAACAGAAGAACAAAACAGAAGTCTTCTCTAGTGTCTGAGTATTTAGAAATATTTTCTTTGTATGTAGCAATGTCTAAAGGTTTTAATTGTTGTTGTTATTAAGTACCTTTGAGTCAATTCTGGCCTATAGCGACCCTGTATAGGGTTTCCAAGGAGCAGCTGGTGAGCTTGAACCACCGACCTTGCAGTTCAAACAGCTTTGCAGTCTGGCGCATTAACTCACAGCACCACACCAGGTTTTAATTAAGGGGGCGGGGGCTTAATCTTTTACTTTCTAAAATGTTGACAACATGGATTTTCTCGAATTATAATAAAAATAACATATAAACAAAATTTCAGAAGCTTTTGGAAACGCATTTAAAGATACGGTAATACTTTTGATAATTATGACAGAAAGATCACAAAATCAGAATTTCCAGTTTTCTCAATAGGCTTCCAGTCCAGATAATTCAGATCTCCTGTGTCCTAAAGTGGGTATTTTGGTGATCTTTTTCTCATCATATAAATTATTAGTGGGTTCTTCTATTAGCAGTTTGTCTTGATAATGCCTTGTTCTTGCAAAACCATCCCTTATTGAGAGGAAGATGGGAAAGCTAAATCCCCCAATGCCAGTAAAATAACAAAGGTAAAGACCTGGGGGGTTCAAGACAAGTTTGGAAACCGGTTTCTACAGTCCTCCGATCCTTTTTCTTTCCTAAGGATTCTCTTTCTTTCTCACAACTGTCCTATTCGATTCTGCAAAACAAACTAAAATGATTTTTTGGAAGATCAAGTTTTCTATTGGCACAGAACTACTTCCAACGAAGTAACAATAATAATGCGTGAGTGTCTCCTCAAGTAGTTTCCTTCTCTTTTAACAACCTTGACCTTACTCTCAATCAATAATCTCATCACAGCCAAGTTCTTCAGTCAGACTGTTGACAACCATAAAGTAAAAGAGCTCTTCGATATAAGCTAGCTGATCAAATAGGGTCTGCTCATAATGCATCTGGTAGTCGCCACCTAGGGTTGCTTCTCTGGCTCTGGATCTTCACAGAAACATCTTGTTGGCTTCTTCCAGGGCCGCGGAGACCCTGTACCCGGCCTCCCTGAGCTTCTCCTCTTCGGGATAGTCATAGTTGTCCTCCCCCGTCATTAAATTCCTCACACTTAATCTTCGCTTTCCAAGTCTGGGGCCTGATCTGGCCCCACTGCTCACTGTGGCTAGGCCCCTTAACCAGGCCACCCGTCTCAGCCGTTGGCTGGACCTCCTCCTCCATTGGGGAGATATGTGTATTTTTGCATTTACTTCCCTTGCATATATGAAGTAAAAAATGATTGCTTTCAAATCATAGAAATATTTATTAACCAAAATATGAAACTACTAATTTTGGACATATCTTCCATCAAAATCTATATGCATCTAAAGGTAGGGTTTCCTTCTCTCTAACCCTTCTCCAAAGAATTCTATGCTCTTTTATACCAGCAGTACTGGCATCCTCAAGGGATTCAAATCCTGTTCCTTGTCAGTGTTCTTAGAGTTTTGTAAACAAAAAGACGTCAGAAGGGAGCAAGATCAGGGCTGTAAAATGGTTGCGATAAGGTTTCCCAACAAAATTCTCCTAGGACAACCTTAACCACCCTCAGAGAATAGCAACAGGACTACCATGATAGAGAAAAAAAAAAAAAAAAAATATTCCCAGTGCAATTTTCCTAGATCTTTTTTACTTTTTAATTCCCAGTGCAGTTTTCGAGTGTCTGAAAACTTCATCATAATAAGCCCCTGTGATCATCTTGTGTTCTTTGAGGAAATCTATAAAGATTGACTCTCTAGAATCCCCTCAAAATAGTTACTTATTTTCTGAGCTGACATCTCTGCTTTGAATTTAAATGGCCTAGATAGAAGAGCCCCTTGGAAACTGGTGGTTTAATTAGACCTTCTGTTTTGAAGGCAACATAACAAGTATATTAATAAGACAACTTGTCTGCAGTCATCCACAGATCACAGAGACATGTTTAAACATATCTTATGTAAATAAACCCATTCGTGTATGAACCGGGACTATAGGAGCAATCGAGGGGGCATCACAAAGTTTTTGGAGAAATTCTATTATCTCATCATTTCATTTTTCCACAAGCTTTCTGAAGCCCCTTGTATTTTTTTGACTTACTCTTGTATAGAATATGTTGTTGTTATTGTTAAGTGCTACCAAGTCAGTTCCAACTCATAGCAACCCTATATAAGGTTTCCAAGCAGCAGCTGGTGAGTTTGAATCATCAACCTTATGGTTCAAACCAACCGTGTGGTCCAGTGCTTTATCCCACAGGGAACTTTAGGTATTTGCAGGGGTAGAAAGTCTTATCTGGTGGACTTGAACTGCTGACCTTGTGGTTCACAGTTCAATGCCTATCCTAGGGAGCCAGCAAGCTCTCTGTCTCTCTCACTATATATTGTTGTTGTTAGGTGTCATCAAGTTGGTCCCTACTCATAACGACCCTATGCAAAACAGAATGAAACACATTTGAGCCCATTGTTGCTGCCACTGTGCCAATCCATCTTTGTTGTTGTTGTTGTTAAGTACCGTGGAGTCAGTTCCGACTCATAGTGACCCTGTACAGGGTTTACGAGGCTGCAAATCTTTATGGGAGCAGAAAGCCTCATCTTTCTCCTGTGGAACAGCTGGTAGTTTCGAACTGCAGACCTTGAGATTAGCAACCTGATTCGTAACCACTATGCTACCAGAGCTCCTTTTCCTCTGACCCTCCATTTTATCAAACATGATATCCTTCTCTAAGGATTGGTCCCTCTTGACAATATGTCTAAAGTATGAGAGACAAATTTGGCTATCCTGGCTTCCAGGGTGTTTTCTGTCTGTACTTCTTCCAACATATAATTGTTTGTTCTTCTGGCAGCCCATGGTACTTTTAATATTCTCCTCCAACATCATTGATCAAATGCGTCAATTCTTCCAAGGTCTTCCTTATTCACTGTCCAACTTTCTAACTTGAGGTCTTTGTACATTTTGTTACAATGTTTGACTTTGTCTTCTGGAACTGCCATTTGAAATCTTCTACTCAGCTCTTTTACCTTCTCATTTCTACCATCTCTACACTGGGATAGCAAGTTTCAGAGTTTCTTCTGATATCCATTTTGGTCATTTATTTCTTTCTTGTCTTCTAAATGACCTTTTGCTTGCTTTCCTATATGATGTTCTTGATATCATCTCAAAACTCTTCTAGTTTTGGTTTGTAGTGTCTGATGCATCATATCTATTCTTCAGATGATCTCTAAATTCAGGTGGGACATAGTCAAGGTCATATTTTGGCTCTTGTGGCTTATTTTAATTTTCTTCAGCTTCAACCTGAACTCACATATGCTGCCCCAGCCTTTTTTCGACTGATGATATGGAGCTTTTCCCCCAGCTCTTTCTACAGGTGTAGTCAGTTTGATTTCTGTGTATTCCATCTGGTGAGGTCCACATGTATAGTCGTCTTTTATGTTGTTTAAAAAAGATATTTGCAAAGAAGTGATTGATCTGGCAAAATTCTATCATGCTATCTCCAGTATCATTTCTATTACCAAAGCCGTATTTTCTAACTACTGATCCTTCTTCTTTGTTTCCAACCTTTGCTTTCCAATCTCCAGTAATTATCAATACATCTTGACTGCATATTAGATCAGTTTCAGACTAAACAAGTTGGTAGAGTTATTCAGTTTCATCTTTACTGGCTTTAATGGTTGGTGCATAAATTTGAATAATAGTTGTATTAATTGGTCTTTGTTGCAGGCATATGGATAATATCCTATCATAGACAGCGTGGTGCTTTAAGACAGATCTTGATATGTTCTTTTTGGTGATGAATGCGATACCATTCCTCCTCAATCTGTCATTCTTGGCATAGTAAACTATGTGATGATCAGATTCAAAATGGCCAATGCCAGTCCATTCCATTAGTATGCCTAGGATATTGATATTTATATGTATCTGACAGTATTCTGGTTCTCTTCATCATGTTTCAATATTCAGTATTCTGGTGTTGATAATGTTCCACTGTTATTCATAAGGTTTTCAATGATTAAATATTCAGGTGTAGTTCATCCATCCTTCTTCCTAGTCTGTCTTTGTCTGGAATCTCAGCTGAAACTGTCCTCTGTGAGTGACCCTGTTGGTATTTAAAATACCCATTTTCTGAAATATTATCATAACATCCAAATAGTTTGTTATGATCCACAAGGTCAAAAATCTTTGCATAGTCAATAAAGCACAAGTAGACACATTTATGGCATTCTCTGCTTCCAGGCAAGATCCATCTGATGTCAGCAATGAAATCCCTAGTTTCATGTCTTCTTCTGAACTTAGCCTGAATTTCTCACTGTTCTCTAGCAATGTACTGTTGCCGCTGTTTTAAATTATCTTCAAGAAAATTTTATTGGCTTGTGATATTAATGATATTGTTCAATGATTTATGCATTCCATTGGGTTACCACTCTTGAGAATTGGCTCAAAAATGGACCTTTTCCAATCAGTTGACCAAGTAGTTGTCTTCCAAATTTCTTGGCATGAATGTATGAGTGCCTCCAGTGCTGCAAGATTTCTTGATCATATACTAAACCTTGGAATGGTTGAAATCAACCATTTCTTTTTGGTAAAGTGACTCTGTGTATACCTTCCATCTTCTTTTTTTTTCTTCTTTTTAAGTTTTTATTGTGAATTTTGTGGCTTTACATGGAAGAACATCAGTTTTACATTCATCCTATCGTATTTTGTTTCATTGCAATGATTATAATTCCCTCCATGCATATCAAACAACCAAAGGGTACACCCCACAGGCCTGCACCCCGGCCGTCAGCACACAGCCCCTCTCCCTCCCTGAGTCCAGTGTCCCCAGACATTCCATCTGTCCATGTCATTGTCTCTGCCTCCATCTTTGGCATAGTGCTTCTCTAGGTAGGGTCCTACATGCTGCTCTTCTCACTTGATGGTCCCAGGGACCTCTGCTCCTGGACTGAAAAATCAATCACTCCCCTCCTTTTGTTATGAAACATCTACCTTTACATTTCTGGCCCTTACAGTCCTGATAACAATTATTCATTATTGGACCACATGAGTCTTATCCTCATCTCCTTTCATTAGCCCCATACCAACAGCTTGGAAACCATTCAGTGGAGGTTCTACCTTCCCCTGCCCCGTTTGGAACTAGGCTCCCTCTTGAAAGCTTGTAAGCCAGTCACTTCTTGCCTTTGTAGCTCCCCCCGCCCCCCATTTTGGGTAACCAATGTCTAAGTTGCCCATCCCTGTCAACCCTGTGTACCAAGGGGGTGGGAGTGATCCTCACTGGAAAGATTTGTTCCCTGTTTTGAGCTACTACATCCATAAGTATAGGTCAAGTTCATCAAATTGTAGCAGGTTACTCTTTTTTTCCTTCTTCTTTCTTCTTCTAGTCGAGTTCTGATCATCCAGCCATTGGAGCCAAGTCAAATGAGTACTATCTGTAAGTATGGGTGTTCTTGTGTATCTTCCCTCACGTCATATCAGCTGGATGCTTCACTCTCTGCTGTAGTCCTCTGTGGCCATGTCACTGCCTATGGGTCCAGGAGTCCCCAGGTCTTGCCATATTGCTGGCCAACCAGGTCTCTACCTGGGTTCACAGGAGTCTGTTGAACATGGTTGAACTCCCAACTTCATTGCTGTTTTTCCCCTTCTTGCCCTTATCAGTGACCAACGTGGTCACCAGCTAGACCACGTGCCTGCTCGTGTTTTCCCCTGGAGTCTTAGTCTTGGAAGGGGGTTTGCTCTGAAGGGACCTGACCACTTGCCTTGATGGCTCGCAGGTGAACAACTTGCTTGTTCTTGCAGTAGTCAATCCAACTGCTGTTATTGTTTTTAATTTTTCCTGCCAGTCTTTCTTCCATGAAGTATCTTCTGTTTTTCTAGCCGCTCCAGACTGGTCTACTTGCCCTTTCAAGTGGAAATTTCCCATCTCAGATGATTCTGGATGGGGTTCTGGATTCCACGTATGGTCTTGTGCAATGCAAAGGCTCCGCAGGAAGCCTCTTTCACTGGGAAACTTCTAGCCCCCTTTAATTCCAATCAGTATTCCAATCAGTTATAGGCTGAAGATGGACTTACAAGCCGTTATATTGTGATGTTTCTGGCTATTCCTTTCTCTCCCCCAGAAGTGTTTATTTTACAATGGTAGGCAAGGGGAACCAAGATTCAAAAGACAGTCAAGCATCTTAACATTATTCCCCTCTTCATCTTCTTTTGATGTTTTCTGCATCATTCAACATTTTGCCCATTTTGTTGTGTTGTTGAGTGCCTTTCTATTTGGTTCCAACTCATAGTGACTTTGTACAGGATTTCTGAGGAATGGTTGGCGAGTTTGAACCACCCATCTTGTGGTTCAAACAGATTCTTGAGGTCCAGTGCTTTATCCCACAGCGCCAACCCAGGACTCCTTCGATATTGCAAGTCGAGGCTTAAATATTTTCTTCAGTTCTTTAAGCTTGAGCAATGCTGAGTGTGTTCTTCCCTTTAGATTTTCTAACTCTAGGTATTTGCACATTTCATTATAATACCTGACTTTGTCTTCTTGAGCTATCCATTGAAATCTTCTGCTCAGCTTTTTTACCTCCTCATTTCTTTCATTTACTTTAGCATTTCTATGTTGTTGTTGTTCAGTGCCGTCGAGTCGGTTCCGACCCATAGCGACCCTGTACAGGGTTTCTGAGGGTGTAAATCCTTACGGGAGTAGAAAGCCTCATCTTTCTCCCGCGGAGAGGCTGGTAGTTTCGAACCGCTGACCTTAAGGTTCTCAGCCCGATTCGTAACCACTACGCTACCAGAGCTCCTACCTTAGCATTTCTATATTGGAGAGCAAATTTCAGAGTCTCATTTGACTTCTATTTTGGTCTTCTCTTGTCTGTGATAGCATACTATCACAGACAATATCACTTTAATTTAGACCTTGAAATGGTCTTTTGATGATGAATGCAAGCACCATATGGTCTCAATTTGTCATCCCCAGCATAGCAAACCATATGATTGTCATATTTTAAATGGCAAATATTAGTCCATTTTAGCTCATTAATCCCTAGAATATCTATGTGTATGTGTTACATTTCAGTTTGACAACTTCCAATTTTCCTAGATTCATACTTCATAATTCCATGTTCTGATTACTAATGGATATCCACAGCTATTTCTCCTAATTTTGAGTTGTGCTCCAGCTGCAAATGAAAGGCCCAAAAGCTTTACTCACTCCATACACATCATCTCGGTCAGGTCAACTCTTCTTTGAGAAGTCATCGCTTCCCTAGTCGTATTTTGAGTGACTTCCAACCTGAGGGGTCTATCTTATGGCATTATATCTGACAATATTCTGGTGTTATTCATCATATTTCTGGTGTTATTCATCATATCTTGATATTCAATATTTTGGTGTTATCTGACAGTGTTCCACTGCTATTCATCAGGTTTTTTGTGGCTAGACATTCAGAAGCAGTCTGCCTTTCCTTCTTCCTAGTTTATCTTGGTCTGGAAGCTCATCTGAAACCTGTCCATCATGTGTGTACCTACTGGTGTTTAAAATACCAGTGACATAGCTTCTAGCATCACAGCAACATGGAAGCTACTGGAATATGACAAACTGACAGACGAATGGTTATTTATTTATTTTTACTGTTGTCACAAATGGGAAATGTCAGCTAAGAAGACAGTTGATAAATGAGGAGTAGATACAGATCAAAGCAGAATACTGTTTGGTATAGTGCTGGAAATTGAGCCCCTTGGTTAGCAGGCACTGCCCAATTACCTCAATAACAAATTTGAGGATGCCAATGATCTGGAAGATGGCACCTAACAGAACAGAGTGGTTATGTTTGTTGTTGTTGTGAAGTGCCGTTGAGTTGGTTCTGACCCATAGTGACCCTGTATAGGGTTTCCAAGGAGCAGTTGGTGAACTTGAACTACCGACCTTGCAGTTCAAACTGCTTTGCAGTCTGGCGCATTAACCCACAGCGCCACACCAGGACTCCAGAGTGGTTTTAATGGATACTGAATAAATTTGCTTTCTATTTTGCACTCGAACGATGTATATCTGTCAGTAACAGATGCTGAAGTGTGAGAAGAAAGTAATGCTGTCTGTGATGGTTAAGATCATGTGTCAACTTGGTCATGATTCTCGGCAATTTGGAAGATAGAATGATGCAGTTTGACAATTATGTAATGATGTCATCTCCTCAAGTTTTTTATCTTTTTATATGGCCATCCTCCATTTTTGCATAATGCCAGTTGTTTTGCATAACCACTTCATCAATGGAATCTAACCATATACTTTTGGAAATAGATCGACACACCTTTCCTCCTACACTGTTTTAATCTTAACACTCTGCTAAGGCCTATCCATCATAGGTGACCCTGTTAGTATTTAAAATACTAATTGGTCACTTTCAACATCATAGCAATGCACAAACAACTATGATACAATAATTGACAGATAGGTGGCGGTTGATAATTATTTTGCCTTTTTAAATTATTTTACCATTTTGCCTGGATACATTGAGGAGTTTATCTTCATCTTTGATGTCTACGAATTTTACTAAGATATGTCTCAGAGTTGATCATTCCAGGTTAGTCTTCTCAGTTACTACTGGGGTCCTTTCAGTGCACAGATTCAGAAGTTGTTCTATTTCTGGAATGTTTTTGTGAATTATAATTTTATTATCATTAGATCTGTCCCATTGTTACTCTTTATGTACTCTGATAATATGAATTTTATTACTTCTCTGCCAGACTTGCAGCTGTTTCTTCCCATTTTGAGTTATGCTTCATCAGTAAATAAAGGTCCTGAATGCTTTGCTCCATTCAAGTCACTAAGGTCAACTCTACTTTGAGGAGGAAGCTAGCTCTTCCCCAGTCATACTTTGAGTACCTTCCAATCCCTTGGGCTCATCATCCTACATCCCACATCCCGCTAACCTTTAATAAGTGATCTTTTTAGTCTGGAAGCGCCACTGAAACCTATCCACTATGGGTGTCCCAGGTGATATTTAAAATATCATTGGCATCATTTCCAGCATCACACAACAAACAAGCCACAGCAGTACCAGTACGATAAACTGACATAGTCACATGGAATTTGAGTTGTGGAAGTATTCTCTATAGTCTGCTTATTCTAAAAACTTTGTTTTATCGTCCACACTCAGACTACAGTCCATTTAAAATTGATTTTCTTCTGTGGCACGAGTCCCTGCATCTATATTTCCTTTCTTCTTCTTGTCCTTCTTCATCCTTCTCCTTCCCTTCCTCTTATTTTCAAGATTCATTGATAATTACTGGTGATTATAATAATTACCAGATGAGCTCACTAATTATATGATGCCCAGTCTTCTTTGACTGCCTTCCATTTCAAGCACTTTCTTTCTAACCTTTTGTACTTCTTTCTTTAGCTTATTTTCATCTTTCCTGCTTATTTTCTTGGTTTCCTGTAATGCTCTTTATCTGGTTTTTATTTAAATCTATTTTCCCTGAGGCATCTTGTAATTTAGTTTTCATTTCTGATATGCATTTGTCTTTTTCTTCTATTTCTTTCCTGATTTCAATTTACTTTCAATTTCTTTTTGGTCCATTTCTATTCTTAGTGCTATTTTTATGACTCAAGTTTTTGTTTTGTTTTGTTTTTTTTGTTTTTTCATATACACAAATGTTTGTTTGAGAATATTTGATTTGGCTTAAAGCACTGTATCACACTTTTCTTCAGCTTCAAGGATGCTTTTGTGAAGAGCTTTTCAGTCGGCAGAAACACTCCTTCTCTAATTTGTTTGCATCAGTTCTGTATGGAAGCTGTCTGATTTTTTTTTCTATTCTAACACAGTTGCTCATTTAGAAACACCTTGTTTTGTCAGTTTTTGTGCTCATCTGTGGAATTTCTCTAATGGATGGGGAAAAGGCTGGCAAAATAATGGTTGGTGTCTTATTCTAGCAGGATCTTTAAATTTTTTTATCCTGTTTCTTTCCTTTCATTGTCTTGTCTCCAAGGCCTACCACACCTTTTCTACATATCTGATTTATGAGGGGTAGAAGCATGCAAGATACACCTGTAGTACATTTGTTCCAACTGATATTGTATCAAAGTCTGTGGAAAAAATAGAACTAAAGACAGAATTTTGAACCCACCCCCCTCATATAAAGCCTCTAGTGGATGCTGTTTTGCTAGTAGTGATGGTAGGAGACACATTATACCAGAGACTTCTCAGAAGTGGTCAGAGGAATTGAGAAAGAAAGAATTCTTGTGCCTAAAATGCTTCAGTTATACTACCTATAATGTTAACTGCGCCCTAACACATTCATTTGCTGCATTGGATTTGCCTGGGATTTGAGGACTTTTCCCCTCCAAAAGAACTCACATTCTTAAAATTAAAAGAAAAAAACAAAAGAAGGATGTTTGAAGGCTCTGCTTATTAAACATGAGATATAAATTAAATGTATCCCAAGATTTATAGAACTCCAAAGACATGCAAGGGTTGGTTTCACAATCAGCACCTGGTCTTGTTTTGGCTGATGGTACTGAGCTTTACATCATCACTTCCCACAGATGTAGTCAATTTGACTACTGTGTATTTCAACTAGTAAGGTCCAGCTGTGTTGTTGTTGTTGAGTACTATTGAGTCAGTTCTGACCCATATAGGGTTTCCAAGGAGTGTCTGGTGCCCTTGAATCACCAACCTGTGATTTAAAGGACTTTGCAATCCAGTGCATTAACCCATAGTGTCACACCAGACTCCACAAGGTCCAGGTGTAGAATCACCTTTTATGCTGTTGAAAAAGGTATCTGCAATGAATAAAATTGGGTCTTGCAAAATTCTATCATGTGATCTAGAACATTGTTTTTATCACCAAGACCATATTTTCCAGCTATTCTTTTTTTCCAACGTTCACATTCCAGTCACCAGTAATTATCAATCCATCTTGATTGCATGTTTGATCAATTTTAGCTTGAAAAAGTTGATAGAATTCTTCAAGTTCATCATCACTGGTTGGTGCATAAATTTGAGTAATAGTCGTATTAACTAGCCTTCTTTGTTGTTGTTGTGTGCCACTGAATCAGTCTTAATTCATAGTGACCTTGTCTAGAGTTTCTGAGCAGTGACAAGTGGGTTTGAACCTCTCGCTTTGGGGTTAGCAGTCCAGTGCTTATCCTACAACACCATATCAGGACTTCTGGTCTTCCTTGTAAGCATATGGATATTACTCAATCACAGTTAGAATTGTGCTTCAAGAAAGATCTTGAAATGTTCTTTTGGATGATATCACTCCTTTTCAACGTTTCATTCCTGGTATAGGAAGCCAAATGACTATCTGATTCAAAATGGTCACACCAGTCCATTTCAGCTCACTAATGCCTAGGACATCAATTCTTATACATTCCACTTCATTTCTGGCAACTTCAAATTTTCCTAAATTCATACGTCATACATTCGACATTCTACATATTAATGGATGTTGACAGCTTCTTTTCCTGGTAGACAGGTTTCAGTGGTGCTGCCAGATTAAGATCATCTACCATGGGTGACCCTACTGGTATTTAAAATACCAGTGGCATGTCTTATAGAATCATACCAACACACAAGCCACCACAGTATGCCAAACTGACAGGCAAGTTGTGGGTATTCTTTTAGGTGAAAGATAATGAAATACTTACTCTATAAGGTTATTCTAAGAGTTAGATAAGATTATATTTATTATTTATTTAATATGGTGCCTTGCACATGAAAGGTAAGATAACTGGAAGCCAATATCCTTTTTCCATCATTTTTCTGTCCGTGTGTCATACTGTGTTGGCTTGCATATTGCCAGAAAGCTGGAAATGATATCATTGGCATTTCAAATAGAAGCAGGGTGAGTCACCCGTTCCATTCTGGTTATCTTAAAGGTGGACTCTCATGTCACTTTGTGCATCTGTTAGAAGCCTGACCCAGTGTCTGTTATGGATTCCAAGCAAATGATACAGACTCTTGTTCCTCTAAGTATAAGAGGGGGGAGGTGTTCATTGGCAGGTTATTGATAGAGCTGGAATTCTGTAAAGAATAGAGGAAATGTGGGGGAAAGAACCATAGGTAGAGTCACACTGTATCTGACCCCAGTTGCTAACACTGCCACCATCACTGCCCCCTATCTGACAATTGGCCTTCAGAAGTTCTGGGTCTCACATTGTGTATACTCAAAGCCGAGAGTGGTCATCTAGTAGCTAAGTTCAGATACTTGGTCTGGCTCCTTCTAGCAGACAGTGGTAGACAATATAGGTGATAAATGCTGATAATGATGCCCTCATAAATATAGGTCAGCATTGCTATTAGTCAGAACCAACATGCAGCAGTTCTGGTGTGGAGCTGTAGGATAAGCACTAGACTGCTGACCTCAAGGTTAGTAGTTCAAATCCACTAGTTATTCCTCAGAAACCCTATACAGGATCACTATGAGTTGAAACTGATTCAAAGACACTTAAAAACAATAACAATATGTGTGTGTGTGTGTGTGTGTGTGTGTGTGTGTGTGTATTATTGATTATAGATCTGTCACACACAGAATAGCTTGGCAAAAGGAACTTCATCTGAGATTGTGCCATGGTTGTTCACTACTATATCAATATCTCAAAGTTCATGGACCCGGGCATCTTAAGAGAACATTCCTCTCAGTTCAGTTCTTTAAAATTCCTGTTATTATTCTCTTCTGACCATTTCTTCTCAGGATTCATTCTCTCTTATATTGTTTGTTTGTTTTCTGGTTCATTGAGAAAGGAGGAGAGAAACAAGAGAGCCGTATCCTCCCCTAGAGTCCCTTGCAGACAATATCTCCCTCTAACAGGGAGTGTCCCTGTGTTATTTTTTAACACTCTGAGACACCATCTTCATATTCTCATTGATAATGGGAAGGATGTAAGTAAGCTCCCTTACAGAGTACTGCTTCCTTCACTACCTTCTCATCTGTTCTCAATCACAAGCCCTGGTCAGCCCATAAAATTATTCTGAGTTATCCAGCATTGCAAGTGTTCATATCTGCGGAAATGGCTTAATTCTGTTTCAGAAAACAGAATGGAAGAGAAGTTCTGTCTTAGGCAGATTTTTCTCTTTGTTTTTCTACCAATGGTTCCTTACTCAGTTCTCAGAGAGGCTTAGCCTCCGACCTTAATCACACATTGTGCCAAGATCCTGTGTCCCAAAGAAACTAAGTTGCTTTCCAATGTCCCTTTTGCCCAGAAAGAGCAACTGGTAATGCTTTATAGAAATCATTTTCATTCTCCTTAAAGTGGATATTTATAGAGAAATAATTTGTTTTTGCTAATAATCATCTTCATTTCAAGTCTTTTTACTACCAGTCATATCAGGAACCTTGACAATTCTGGTGTGTTTGCATGTATGTTATCAATAACAAATAGCAACTTAAGAATTTCTGTCCAGTTCTATTAATAAAACATAAGACTGGTTTGCAGAAAGTAGCAAATATTATGATATCTTCCACACACTGTCTTTTTATTTTCCCCTTTCCCCAATTGAACAACTACTCTTTTTTTGTAATTTTAATGAGCAGGAAATTGTGGCCAAATTTCCCACATCCTTGATGACAGCTTTAGATTTTATAGATTTGTGCCTTTTGCGGAGGCTGTTTGTTGTTGTCAGTTGCCATTGAGTAGGCTCTGATTCATAGTGACCCCATGTTCAACAGAAGAAAACACTGCCTGGTCCTGGGCCATACTCACAATTTTTCCTATGTTTGAACCTGTTGTTTCAGCCACTGTGTCAATCCATCTCCTTAAAGGCCTTCTTCTTTTTCAATGACCATCTACATTACTAAGTATGATGTCCTTCTGTGTGGACTGGACCTTCCTGACAACATGTCCAAAGAACATGACTCAAAGTCTCATTGTTGTTGTTTCTAAAGAGCATTCTGGCTGTCCTTCTTCTAGCACAGAATAATAGCTCATTCTACTAGAAATCCAAGGTATGTTCAGAATCGGGCTGCGAACCGCAAGGTCAGCAGTTCTAAACTACCAGCTGCTCCGCGGGAGAAAGATGAGGCTTTCTGCTCTCGTAAAGATATACAGCCTCAGAAACCCTGTTCAGGGTCGCTATGGGTCAGAACCGACTCAACGACACTTAACAACAACAACAACAATTCTCCTTTAGTCATCCTTACTCATTGGCCAGATTTCACATGTTTTTCTGGGTAAGTGTCATCGAGTCAGTCCTGATCCATAGCAATCCTGTATGAGGTTTCTGAGGTTGTAAATCTTTACAGGAAGAGAAAGTCTTGTCTTTCACCCAAGAAGTGACTGTGGAGCTCAAACCACGGACCTTGTGGATTGAAGTTCAGTGCTTATCCTACAAAGCCACTGTATTTCCTTCATGCATATGAGAATGATTGAAAATATCATGACTTAGGTCAGATCAGATGTACCTGAATTTTCTAAGTGACATCTTTGTTTTTTAACAATTTAAAGAAACTTTTTTGTGCAGGAGATTTGCCCAGTGTAATACAACATTTGGTTTCCTGAATGTTACTTCCACGGGCATTGATTGTGGATCCAAGTGAAATGAAATCTTTGACAACGTCATTCTTTTTGTCATTGCATTTCATATTGATCCAGTTATGAGGATTTTTGTTTTCGTTATGTGATGGTGTAATACATATCCCTAGCCTCAGTGTGGCACTGTAGGGTACGCACTGGACTGGTAACTGGAAAGGTAATGAGTCTAGGAAACCCTCCCTATATAGTGTCTTTATGAGTCAGAACAGGTCAATGGCACACAACAACAAAAATCCATACTGAAGACTGCAGTCTTTTATCTTCATCAGTAAGTGCTCCAAGTCATCTCCACGTGTGTCATCTGCATGTTGCAAGTAGCTAATGAGTCTTCCACTAATCCTGATGCCACATTCTTCATACATTCATGTTTCTGAGATTATTTGTTTAGCATACTGATTGAATTTGTTGTTGTTAAGTTCCTCAGGGTCGGTTCCAAACCATAGCGACCCTGTATAGGGTTTCCGAGGAGCAGCTGGTAAGCTTCAACCCCTGACCTTGTGGTTCGAACCGACTTTGGAGTCCAGCACACTAACCCACACCACCACACAGGACTCCTTGGTGAAATAGTACAACCCTGACTCACACCTTTCCTGATTTGAAACCACTCACTAGTCTATACCAAGAAATTTGAAAGGCACGGTATCCTCTTGTTCTTTTCAAATAACTGCCTCTTGGACTATATATAGACTCTGCATGAGCACAATGAAGTATTCTGGAATTCCCATTTTTCTCAAAACTATCCTTAATTTGTTATGCTCCATATTGTTGAATGTCTTTGCATAGTCAATAAAGCACAAATAAATATCTTTCTGGTATTCTCTGCTTTCAGTAAAGATCTGTCTGACATTGGCAATGCTGTCTATCCCTCATTACACATTCGCTTCAGGATTCTGCTTGAATTTCTGGCAGTTCCCAATGTGCTGCTCTAACTATTCCTTTTTCAATTATCTTTAGCATGATATTGTTTCCAACAGTTTCCATATTCTGCTAGATCACCTGTCTTTGGGATGGCACGATTATGGGTGTCTTCCAGTGAGTTGACCAAGTAGCTGCCTTTCGAATTTCTTGGTATAGACTAGTGAGTGCTTTCAGCAATGCACCATTTGTTGAAACTTTTCAAGTGCAATTCTGTACGTTCCTGGAGTGTTTTTTTTTTGTTGTTGTTGTTTTGTTTTGTTTTTTTGCTAATACCTTAATAGTAGTGTGTACTTATCATTTTAGTACTATTGGTTCTTGATTGAATGCTACCTCCTAAAATGGTTGAACATCAACCAACTCTGTTTGGTACTGTGACGCTGTATTCCTTCCATCTTCTTTTTATGTGTTCTGCATCATTCAATATTTTGCCCATAGAATCTTTCAATACTACAACTCAAGGCTTGGATTTTTTTCCTCAGTTTTTTTTAACTTGAGAAATGTTGATAATGTTCTTGCCTTTTGGTTTTCCAACTCCAAGTCTTTGCACCTTTCACTATAATATATTATTATGTCTTCCGGAACTACCCTTTGAAATTTTCTATTCAGCTGTTTTACTTCATCATTTTATCTGGTTGCTTTAAAGTTCTCTATGCTCAGGAAAAATATTCAGAGTCTCTTTTGACATTCATTTTGGTCTCTTTTCACTTTCTGTCTTTTTGATGGAATATATATTTTGACTGTTATGGACTTGTTTTAATTTTCTTTAACTTCAACTTGAACTTGCGTATGAGCAACTAATGATCTGCTCTAAAAATTGGACTCTGATCTTATTCTGACTGATGATAATGAACTTAGGGTAAGACACAATTTCTGAGGTATATCTGAAGCCAATCCCTGGTTAAAATAGAAGTTTGGTGCATCCTTCCAGCTAGATTCTCCCCAGAAGAGAAACTATACAAGGTGCCAAATGCAGATAAAATTATCCTCATTTATTAAGACTCAGCAATTCTTAAAGGACAGTTCATTGGATAACAGTGAAATGGAAAATGTTCAAGGACATAAAGAATATTTTCTACAGTCTCCTAAATCTAGGCTAAATACAGGTATTTGTATAAGCTTGCAGAGAGAGTTAGGGCAGAAATAGAGCTCACTTCTGCAGCTATTTATGTAGAAGACCATGTTGTTGTTGTTAGGTGTTGTCTAGTTGTTTCCAAGTTTGAACTCCTGATGTGGTGATGCAGGATAAGCAGTGGACTGCATGGTCAGTTTGAATCACAAGGCTGGCGACTCAAGCTCCTCAGAAACCTTATGCAGGGGTCCTATGAGTTGGAAACAACTTGACAACACTTAACAATAACCCTATGCATATCAGAACGAAACACTGTCCGGCCCTGATGCATTGTCATAAATGTTAACCTCTGAGCTCATTGTTTTTGCTACTGTGTCAATCCATCTTATTAGTTTTCCTCTTTTTCACTAACGAGTTGGTCCTCTTTTTCACTAACTATCTATTTTATCAAGAATGCTATCCTTCTCCAGAAACTGATAATATGTTCAAAGTATGAGAGGGCAAGTCTCAAAGGTGTGGCATGAAATACCTTTTATCTTTTAGGAGACAGACTTGAGCAGACAAGGAGTGCCTACTACCACCAAGATAGGAGACCCAGGAGTAGAGTGTATCCTTTGGACCTGAGGTCTCTGCACTGCGAAGCTCCTAGAACCTGAGAAGACTGATGCTAAGAAACATGGACTACACCAAGGAACACTGGCTCTACAGATGCTGAAAGGAGACAAAAACCTTTCTCCAGAGCCTGTGCTCTGAACGTGTACTTCTGTCTTCCTCAATTCTGAGAGAATAACTTTTTGCCTGTTAAAGCTATCTACTTGTAGTATTTCTATTATAGCAGTACTACATAGCTGAGACACATGACTTGGGTCAGGCACACCTTTGTCCTCAAACTGTATCTCTGTTCTTTAACATTTAAAAGAGGTTTTTAGCATCGGGTTGGTATTGTTGTTAAGTTATTGCCAAGTCGATTCTGACCCATAGCAACCTGGTAGAGGGTTCCCAAGCAGCAGTTGGTGAGCTTGAACCAGTGACCTTGCAGGGCAAACGACTTTGCAGTCTGAGGCATTAGCCCACAGCGCCACACCAGGACTCCCCAGCGTCAGATTAGCCTAATACAATATGTTTGATTCTTGACCTCTGCTTCCATAAGTGTTGATTGGGAATTCATGCAAAATGAAGTCTTTGACAATGCCAATCTTTTCTCCCTTTATCATTGTATTATGATTGTCAGATTCAAAATGGCCTATACAGTCCATTTCAGCTCACTAATGGCTAGGATATCGATTTTTATGCATTCCATTTCATTTTTGACAACTTCCAATTTTTCTAGATTCATACTTTGTACAGTCCATGTTCTGATTATTAGTGGATGTTTTCAGCGGTTTCTTCTCATTTTGCATTGTGCCCCATCATCAAATGAAGGTCCTGAAGGCTTTACTCCATTCCTGTCATTATAAACAGCTCTGCTTTGAGGGGACAGTTAGCTCTTCCCCAGTCGTACTTTAATTGACTTCCAACATGAAGGGCTTATCTTCCTGCAGTATATCTGGGAATATTCTACTGTTATTCATAATGCACCCATTTTCCAACACTGTATCAGATGATGTTCCACTGCTGTTCATAATATTTACAGCAGCTCACCATTCAGAAGTGGTCTGCCTCACTTTCCTCCTAGTCTGTCTTAGTCTGAAAGCTCCTATGAAACTTCTCCACCATGGATTACCCTGCTGGTATTTAAAATACAGATGGCATAGCTTCTAAACCACCAAAGTATGACAAACTGACAAATGAGTGGTGGGTAGAGGACCACTGTTTGTTGTTAAGTGCCATCAAGTCTGTATAGGGTTTCCAAGGAGCTTCTGGTAGGTTTGAACTGCTGAACTACAGTCTAGTGCTTCTTTTGTAGTGTACACCAGAACTATACTCTGTCCTATAATCTTAGGCAGCAGCAGAATAGAGAAGCCCAGAGAAAGATGGTTCTGTGTGGCCTCTTCAATGTCAGGAACCAGACTTCAAATAAGCAATGAGTGCTATAGAGGAGCTCTGGTAGTATAGAGGTTATGAGTTGGGCTGATAACCTCAAGGTCAGCAGTTCAAAACTACCATCTGTTCCATGGGAGAAAGATGAAGCTTTCTGCTTCTTTAAAGATGTAAAGCCTCAGAAACTGTATACAGGGTTGCTATGAGTCACAACTGACTCCACGGCACACCACTACCACCACCACCACTACCATGATGCTATAAGGTAAGTACTTGGACTGTTATCCTCAAGGTCAGTGGTTCAAACCCACCAGCCTCTCCTTAGAAATCCTTTAAAGGGTCACTCTGAGGCTAAACCACCTCTAGTGCTCAACAATAACAATGGTTGTCAGATGTCATTAATTTCATCCATCTGATAATTCATTCCTACCTTAGAAAACACCAAATAATGGGTTGCTAGGAATTTTAAAGGAGTCAGGTGGCTCTGTGAAATAAACACTGAACTTCAAAAGACAGGTCATCAGTTTGAGTCTACCAATCTCTCTGTGGGAGAAAGATGAGGTTTTTTTGCTCCCACAAAGATTTACAACCTTGGAAACCCTACATAGAGTAGTTATGAGTTGGAACCTACTCAGTGGTACTTAATATTGACAAAGAATTATAGAGAAGTCCTTCAGTGGCACAAACAGTTAGTATACATGGCTGCTAATGGGAAAGCTAGAGCTTTGAGTCCACCCCAGGCATCTGAGAAGAAAGGTCTGGTGTTCTGCTTCTGAAAAACCAACTCTATGAAGCACAGTTCTATGCTGATACACTTGAAGTTGCCATAAGTCAAAGTTGACTTGATGGCAAAAGGTTTGGGATTTTTGGTTTATTGACATTGTAGAAGAATTGTCTTTAACATTCTTCATGTTGTAAAGGGAGAGAAAGCTTCTTCTTATAAAGAAGCATGAAAAATAGAAGTGTTTCCCAATAATGTTGTTTTCAAGTGCTGTCAAGACAGTTCCAACTCATAATGATACTGTGTAGGGTTTCTGAGACTGTAAATCTTTTCCTGCAGAATAGTTGGTGGGCTCAAACTATTGACCTTGTGGTTCTTAGCCCAGTGTTTATCCTACATAACTACAAGGCTCCCCTTCCCATTAATTGTTCTTAATATTTGCTTATAGTGAGTAGAAAACATGAACATCAGGTGCTCAAAAGCCCAGATGTAAATTGAGACTTCCAGAAATAAATTTGTTACAGAATAGCACCAGAGTAAATTCCAATCCTGCACCACCAACTAAAATGTCAAGTATTATGCTCCAACCTTACAGAAAATTGTTGTTAAGTGCTGTCAAGTCTATTCCGATCCATAGCGACCCTGTATAGGGTTTCCAAGGAGCAGCTGATGAATATGGAGGCCTTATATCTCACCATGTAAAGAGATTAGAGACACATCTTCCATTTTTTCAAAGTCACATCAACACCCAGTACTCATAGAGCTCAGTTTGGTCCACCTGAGGGGCATGTGCTTCCTTATTCAGTTATTTTCTGCTCAAATGCCCTGTGGGGATCACCTATGCCCCCATCCATCACCATGAGTCTTAGATGAGCAGACAGTTCTCAGCAAGTGTTATAGATTTAATTGTGTCTCTAAATTATAAATGTAGACCTTCTAACTCCGGATCCTGTAAATACTACCCTGCTTGGAAGTGGGGGTTTTCTTTGGTTATATTAACAAGGTAATAATGGAACAGGGTGGGGGTGGGAGGGTTATAAGTCAGATATGACTTATAAATAGAGCAGAATAGACACATACACAAGGGAATAAGAAAGCCAGATCACAGAGATGGATGAATTTACAATCCCAGGAACTCCAAGAGTGGCTGGCTGCTATTAGTGGCTAAAATAGACAAAGGACAGGCCGCTAGAGCCACACTCTGAGTTCAGGCTCTAACCTCTTGAACTATGAGAAAATATTTTTCTATAGTTTAAAGAATTTCTATTCTTTATAGTCACCTGCTTGTCTTAGTGCTTTTATGTGCTGCTGTAGGATAAATGCTGGACTGCTAACTGCAAGGTCAGTGCTTCAAACCCACCTGCCACTCTTTAGAAACCCTATACAGGGTCACTATGAGTCACAACAGACTCGATGGCACGTAACAACAAGAAGTAACTGAAACAGGAAAATTGTACCTCCTTCTCTATTAAACCATGACTTGTCTGTCAGTTTGTCATACTGTGGTGGCTTGTGAGTTGCTGTGATTCTGAAAGATATGCCACCAGTATTTTAAATACTAGCAGGGTCACCCATGGTG
>NW_006408524.1:16193974-16198173 GCF_000296735.1 Chrysochloris asiatica
GTACCAATTTTATGGCACCTAACAATAACAACAAAATCTCTCTTAAAACCATGGGCTAAGGTAAAACTCTTCTGTGAATACTTTATTTTAATGTGCCATGTATACCTATAAAAATATATATGTATATAATCTAGCTAATCCCATTTAGGCTTTCAAATCTACTTTATGATGTTCTTTGACAATTCAGAAACTTTATCTCTAATAATTGCAAAAACAAAAAAAAAATTGAAGAAAACTTTATTCCCATTAGTTGATCTATATTATTTATTTTGTTTTGCTTTATTGTAGCTCTTGAGAAGGTGGAAGTTGGCATAGTCTTCTATCATTTATAGCCTGACTCCAAATATATATGTACCAAGATTCATCTTACACAGATAGAACTGAATATTTTACATAAAGACCATATGACTCTAAATTAGGAACAGTGAATCAGTATCTGATATACTGATGTACAGACTGACCTACAGATTGAAGCTTCCTTTCCAATGAAGAGTTTAAGAGACACACTGTTCAGGTATCAAGGTGTGGGGTGAACTTCTGATTGGTGTATATTTGTTCACATAATGGCCTTTGCAAGTACTGTCAGGAGAAATGGAGCAAGGAGATCCCATAGGCGAAGAGACAGAGGTAGTTGTAGCAAGTTGTGTTTTGAATCCACCTTTCGTGCTAAACTCAAACACCAAGTAAAACTGATGAGTTGTTTTGTCTTTCAAATGATGACAACTATATCTGAAGGACTATAAAGTGGTGATCAGAAGGCTAAACCATGTCAAATAACGATTAGCATTTGATCATAAGAACAAACTGTACTCATCTTGGAGTTCAGATGAAATCTAAACTTAAGTCTGAGTCTTCCCAACCTTCCTACCTGGTGCCTAGAGTACCCTTAGCAGCATTAAGATTCTGATAAATACAGAGAATTGGTCTTGATTTCTGCTTGCTAATCTTTGGCTTTAGGATCCACAGTTAGTATTTGCTCAATATTAAAGCTCCTGACTTCTTTAGCAAGCTAGTTGTCCACATCAATGCCCAACACAAAACTAGATTTACCCAGACTGGCCTCTTCAAGACCAATCAAACATCTTTGCATTTGCAGGGCATTGCAAGTTCATGAACAGAAATGATATGTTGGAGGATTCAATTCAGAAGTATGAGATGTTAAGCCACATTTATATCAAAACAGTTCAGAATAAGAAAGTTTAAGCAGTGACCATAGTAACTTACCTGATTAAAAATGTTTTGTGAAAAATAAAAAATGTACTCATTTAAAACACCAGTGCTGCTTGCTAACTGATTGGCCATTTAGCAGAAAAGTCACCCCAGTAAAGAGCAAATCTTTATCATCTATTATTTGCTCTTAATATTATGCACTTATATTTCTGCATTTACATCTCTTTTCTCTGAGGATGCAAACTTTTCTGAGATTCAAAAGATAAGGTTAATGGACACATGTCAGCATTAACTAGAATTCAATCACTCCATAAATGTTGTTGAACACTTAACTCTGTGTAGACAAAGACTGACCCCATGTAATCTGCTGAAGGTGGACTGAAGAGTAAGATCATCCAACATCCAACTTAATTTAAAATCTTTGTGGGGCATGGTTAAAAGAAATCTGGGTTTATTGCTTACTTGGGGCACCTCCAGTTACTCTTGAACATTCAACCTTGGAGTTAGCAACAGATTGTCCATTTTTACCATTCAGAGATGGTCTTATTGCTTTCTTGGAAATGAGAAGACTACATCACTCAAAAGTAAATATAGACTTCTGGTTTGGTGGTGGCAGAGCAGAGCCAGGTAGGACAGGCTCCGTGGGGGAGGAGCTGAAAACCCAGAGATACTGTTCTCACAGAACAGCACCAGACCTCTGGATCTAGCATAAAAGTTAGGGCATCAGTTTCCTGCAACAGCCAGTAATAATATCATGGTATAAAGGAAAATATTGCAATTTAGAAATTGGTCAAGACACTGGACTCACTCTGTGGCTATCCTGCTCAGGCAGTGGTCAGAGGGAAGGGCTACAGCCAGACAAGCACATGCACTAAAAGCGGTGCAGTGACATTTGCAAAAGGAGGTTTGGGGGATTCTACACATTTTTTCCTCCTCTCCCCTGTTGCACCTTGTTTTCCTAGCCCAGATGCCTTCAGGCAGGTGGGTGCGCACCCTCCAAAAAGTCCAGTGTTGAGACCTCAGCTTTCCCATGGCACAGACAGAAAGATACCTATCAGTCCAAGGGCAAATTCTTTGGCTGCTGCTTTTGACTTCTGCCTATGGGCTCCAGCCTTAAATTAACTTGTGTGGGACCCAGCAAGAAAAAAAGCAGGTTTGGCCTGACAGACAAACCATATGAACAATCTGTAAAACCCCAACATAAAAAGACACAACTATTGCAAGTCCAGGCCCAGATGGCTTCACAGGTGAGTTGTACCAAACAGTCAGGGAAGAGCTGTCACCAATTCTACTCAAATTATTCCAGTATATAGAAGAGGATAGAAAACTTCCTCATACTTTTTATGAAGCAAACATAACCCTCATACCAAAACCAGGGAAGGACATCACTAAGAAAGAAAAATATAGACCAATATCCCTCATGAACATAGATGCAGCAATCCTCAACAAAATCCTAGCCAACAGAACCCAGCTACACATCATAAAATAATACATCATGACCAAGTGGGTTTCATAAAAGGGATGCAAGGATGGTTCAACATTAGAAAAACAATCAGTGTAATCCACTATATAAATAAGAAAAAAGAAAAGAACCACATGATCATATTGATTGATGCAGAAAAGGCATTTGACAAAAATCCAACATCCATTTCTGATAAAAACACTGAACAAAGTAGAAATTGAAGGGAAATTCCTCAACATAATCAAGAGTATATATACAAAACCAACAGCCTGCATCACTCTCAATGGAGAGAAACTGAAAGCCTTCCCTCTGCGAACAAGAACCAGACAAAGATGCCCTCCATCACCACTTCTTTTGTTTTGGAAGTATTAGCCAGAGCTATACAGCAAGATAGGGAAATTAAAGGCATCCAAATTGTCAAAGAGGAAATAGAACTCTCTCTATTTGCAGACAATATGATCCTATACATAGTAAACCCCAAAGACTCAGTAAAAAATCTACTAGACCTCATTGGAAGATTCAGAAAATGGCAGGGTATAAGATCAACATACAAAAATCAGTTAGATTCCTCTATAGTAACAATGACAACGATGAAAAGGACATTAGGAAAGAAATATAATTTACAATAGCCACCCAAAGGATGAAATATTTAGGAATAAACGTAACCAGAGAAACAAAAGACCTACACAAAGAAAACTACAAAACACTACTACAAGAAACCAAAAAGACAAATAACCCAAAAAAGACTTGCAGATGTGGAAGAACATACCATGTTCCTGGATAGGAAGACTCAACATCGTGAAAATGTCAATACTGCCTAAAGCAATTTACACATATAATGCAATCCCAATCCAGATCTGAACAACATTCTTCAAAGAGATGGAAAAGACAATTACAAACATTATATGGAAAGGAAAGAGACCCAGGATAAACAAAGCACTGTTTAAGAAGAAGAACAAGATTGGAGGCCTCTCACTTCCCAATTTCAAAATTTACTACACGACTACATTGGCCAAAACAGCCTGGTACTGGTACAATGAAAGATACATTGATCAATGGAACAGAATCGAAAATCTGGAAATTAACCCATCCACATACAGTCAACCGATTTTCGACAAAGTGCCTAGGTATATTGCATGGGGAGGGGCAGGAAGGAATAGCCAGAAACATCACAATAGAAACTTGTAAGTCCATCTTCAGCCTATAACTGATTGTTGTTGGTAGTGTTGTAATGGGCCATGGAGTCAGTTCCAACTCATAGCGAACCTTTACAGGGTTTCTGAGACTGTAAATCTTTATGGGAGCAGAATGCCTTATATTTCTCCCGTGGAACAGCTGGTAGTTTCGAACTGCTGACCCTGAGGTTCACAGTCAAATTCGTAACCACTATGGTACCTTAAAGGGGCTAGAAATTGCCCAGTGAAAGAGACCTCCTGTGGTGTTTGTGCATTGTATAAGACCATAAGTGGAAACCAGAACCCCATCCAGAATTGTCTAAAGTGGGAAATTTCCACTGGAATGGATGAGTAGACCAGCCTGGAGTGGCTAGAAGAACAGAAGATACTTC
>NW_006408524.1:16199287-16221809 GCF_000296735.1 Chrysochloris asiatica
GTGGACAGATGGAGTGGCTGGGGACACTCGACTCAGGGAAGGAGAAGGGCTGTGTGCTGATGACCGGGGGGTTGGGCCTCTGGGGTGTATCCTTGTGTTATTTGATGATTCATGGAGGGGATTGTAATCACTGCAATGAAATGAAATACGATAGGATGAATGTAAAACTGATGAGATTGGGCACATCCCGGGCGATATGTCAGTGAGCTGCTCTGATTAAAAATGGAAGAGCTGTATTCAAGGTAGACAACAAGGTTTTCTCAGATAAGGAAGGGATCTGAAAGGCATCCTTCAGATCTTCAAAGTGAAGATTCCAAGTCTTATTTGGACTGGGGTTGCCCTTGCTACACTTATACCATAGAATCACAGGCTCAGCCTCCTCCCTAGGGTTCTGATCAGCTCCAGAGATTCATGAGCTAAGAAGATGGCAAACCTCAGTGATGCCATTTGCCATCTGTGTGGTTGTAACCAAGGTTCTTAATTTTCCGGTAGAAACCTGCCCTTTCATCTGTAAAATGGAAGTTAATAATAGTCTCTGTCTCACATGAGTTGTTCTGAGAATTACATGATTAGTCAACGAAAAGTCTTTAGAGAAGCACTCTGACCGTAGTAGGCACTGTGTAAGCATAAGATTATTTTCTCTGCCTCATTTTGACTTGGATAAAGTCCTTATTGAAACCTGCCTTAAAGAGAGAAAGATACGTTCACAAAGATTTTATAAGCTGAGCTTCTTTTACTTCCTCTCACTAATTCTGTCACTAGCCTAATAAATTTCATAACCACTCACATAACAGAAATTTTAAGTAGAAGTTTTGTCAGAGAGTCAGAACCAATTCTATGACACTTAACCACCACAACTGTTGTGGAGTCAATCCTGTTGATTTTGTGTATGTCAGAGTAAAACAGTGGTTCAAGCAAGTTAGATGCTATTTTGCCCATTCATTATGATTGTGATGATATATGAGACTGTCAGTGTCTTGTATACTTACTTTGTAATTAACTGCATTCTGAATTTTTTCATCAGTAATAGTTTTCTCTATTTTACTTAGGTCACATTCTAGTAGACATCAAAGTACTGGCAAAACATATGTATCTCTTAAATTTGTGTGCTTTACTTTCAGCATCCCCCCCCCCCATTTATTTTTCTTATCTAGTAGCATTGGACAGTGCTGACAGAATTGTTGTTGTTGTTAGGTGCCATTGAGTTGGTGTGGACTCATAGTGACCCTATGTACAACAGAACAAAACACTACCCTATTCTGGGCTAACTTCACAGTTGCTGCTATGTTTGAGCCCATTGATACTGTCACTGTGCCAATCCCTCTTGTTAGGGGTCTTCCTCTTTTTCTGTGACCCTCCACTTTATCAAACATGATATCCTTCTCCAGGGACTGGTCCCTCCTGACAATATGTCTGAAGTATGAAAGATGAAGTTTGGCCATCCTAACTTCCAATGAGCTCTGTGGCTGTACTGTTCTTTTGGCAGTCCATGGTACTTTCAATATTCTTCTCCAACACCATAACTCAAATGCACCAATTCTTTTACGGTCTTCCTTATTCACTGTCCAATTTTTGCATGCATATAAAGTTACTTAAAATACCATGGCTTGGGTCAGGTGCACTTTAGTCCTCAAACTGGCATCTTTGCTCTTCCACACTTTAAAGAGGTCTTGTGCAGCAGATTTGGCTAATGTAATATGTAGTTTGATTTCCTGACTGTTGCTTCCGTGAGTGTTGATGGGTGATCCAAGAAGAATGAAGTTCTTGACAACTTCAATCTTTTCTCCATTTATATGGATATTATTTATTGGTACCATGCTGATAGAATAGCATTAAATAATTTGACAGATAACGGCACCCTTGTTCTTGGTCTCAATGGGAAATCACTCATAGGATAGCGAAAGTACCTTCTCAAGTACCAACTCTGATCTACTTCTGTTGGTGAGCTGTAACTACTTCTTGACAGTAGTTATGAGATCTCCTGGTCTCATATGAGATCCCAGTCATGCCTGTGAGGGAATGTGTTGAGCTGGGTTAGTATTGTACCCTGTGAATTTAGAAGAAATGAAGAAAGCAATCTTTCCATTACTTACCTTAAAGACAGGCATTCTTTAATATATTAAACAATATCCTTTAATTTGTATTTTATTGATGATTTAAAAATTAAGAGTATATTGAATTTTACCTAATCTTTTTTTGCTATGAGTTGGTTAAGAATTCATTTTTCCCCCTTTTTTAGCTGTTGATGACATTACTTATAGTAATAGATTTTCTAAGGTCTTAATAATGTTTGCATCACTGAATAACTCTGCATAACCATTGAATATTTTTCTATTTCCATGCTACCAAATTTAATGCAATAATATTTTGTTATGAAATTGATCATATATACTTATGACAGACCTTTTTCTGGGTGTATTTGTCAGATTTTGAAACTGGAGTTATGCTACCTATACAAAATAAAGCTGTTTTCCTATGTTCTGGGACAGTTAAGTATTAAAGGGATTGATTTAGGAATTTTGGAATCTTCAACCACAAAATGGTCTGAGTCTAGCATCTTTTTGGAAACAGTTCATAAGCAACTTTTGAAATGTATCATTAGCTTATTTATTGATGCAAGTATTCTGCTTCTTCTTGAGTCCATTTTAGTAATTTATATTCTTCTAGAAAATGCCCCATTCATCAAGAATGCTAAAAAATTTAGCAAAGATTTGATACATGAAATTTCAATTCTTTCCAAAAATGGGGTTAATCTACCTTCTCATTCTCTAGGTGATTACTTGTTTCCTTTCTTTTTTTGAATTGTTAGCCAGTTTTCTGGAAACAAAAGGGGCGGGGGGGAAGTCAATGGATTAAATCCCACAGAGGGCATTTGTGTAGAAGAGGAATATTGATAGCATGTATGATTTGACAGATATGAATCACAGCTGACTCAATGACAATGGATTTAAATTTTTTTCTTTGTTAAGTTGTTTGTATTTATATTTTTATTATAGTTATTCTGAATATATGTGTTTTTGTGTGTGTAGAGTACTTGTGCTTAATTTTACTAATTAATGCCCATGGACGAAATAATCAAGAAACCAAATGATGTGTTGCATTGGGCAAATCTGCTACAGAATGTCTCCTTAAGTGTTCAAAAGCAAAGATGTCAGTTTTAAGATTAAGACATCCCTGACCCAAGCCAGGATATTTTCAATTTCCTCATATAGATGTGAAAGCTGGACAGTGAATATGAAAGACAGAAGAAGAATTCATTCTTTTGAATTATGGTGTTGGTGGAAGATATTAAATGTAACATGAACTACCAGAAAAACAAAAGTGTCTTGGAAGAAGGACAGCCAGAATGTTCTTTGGACACAAGCCTGTACTTTGGGCATGCTATCAGGAGGAATAAGTCCATGAAGAAGAACATCATGTTTGGTAAAACAGAGCCAAAAAGAGTAAGACCCCCAATAGGATAGAGGGACCCAGCGGCTGTGACACTGGGCTCAAATCTAAGTGATTGTGTGGATGGTGCAGTGCTGGGCAGAATGTCCATCTGTTGGACACAGGACTGATAATGAGTTACACCTTACTTAACCACACCTAACTACAATAGTGTGTGGGAGACAAGAATTTATCAAATAACTTTGATGAGATTAGTGTTTTAGGAGAAAACAGACAGCAAAAAGGAAGAAAGTGAAATATATTTTATCCTATAAGCAAACATTATGAGTCAGGGGAATTTTGAGATGTAAAAAATGATTATTTATTCAACATTGATCATGTGCTGGAAGTTTTCTAGATACTTTCACATATAAACCTTTAAGTAATATTATGTTTTATAGTGTTTGGTACATACTAAAACCCAATACCAAGCCCATTTCCGTGGAGTCAATTCCGACTCATCGTGACCCCAGGGGACAGAGTAGAACTGCCTTATAGCATTTTCAAGGCTGCAAATCTTTCTGGAGGTGGATTGGTCACTTCAAACTGCCCAACTTTCAGTTATCGGCTAAGTGCTTTAACCACTGCACCACAAGGACTCCTTCTGTATATTATAAAATACTTTAAAAATCAATTTAAGAATTAAAAAAAAAAGAATGGTGTGTGGCTAAGCACTCAATGCTTTGCTCTCACAGAGAAGGTATTAATTCATCAGCCAAATAAAATGTAAGTGTTGTTTCTTACCAGCATATATCTTAACTGTACTAAAATGTACACATCTAGAACTTTTGTTAACTAAAGAACATCAATTGAATGACTACAACAATGTCTATTATAAAGCACAGATTTTTACTGGAGCCAATCTGGGATAAAATAGATCTCATAACACCCATAGCTCGTAACACACATTTACAGAAGTCTTTTCACCCACCAATAAAAACAAATGGTGTGGGTAGAGTCTTCCACATAAAATAGAGAAGCCATTCCATGAGGCCAAACTTCCTCCCACAGCCAAGGGTTCCATTTTAAGTCAACATAGCTGCAAAATGCATTGTAGCATTGGATTCCTGTGCTGTAATATAACCCAGAAAATAACTATTATGAGTTCTGACGTAGCACACTAGGATAAGCACTTGATGGCTAGCTACAAGGTCAGTGGTTCAAACCCGCCATCAGCTCCTTGGAAGCTCTATACAGAGTCACTAAGGGTTGAAACTGACTTGGTGGCATTTTGCAATGACAGTTACTACTTGTAACCATGAATAAGTCTTTTTTGTTTCTCTCTCTCTCTTTCTAGCCCTGTTTCATTGTTATAAATTGTGGTCTTTGCAATATTTTCCCTATAGTTTTCCTTCTGGTTCTACCATAAAATAAGTTCTTAAGTCAATGAGCACTTCAGAAATCATTTCAGCAATAATACAGTGGACTGAGAATTTTCTATCAAGCATATTACCCATGGAATGTCTGTAATGCCCCAGTCCACAACAATCTCTTTATCTATTGCCTTTCCGTAATAACGATACACAAACCCAGCAACAGCAACAACATACAAAACCAAATGGTGGAAAAGTTCAATATCATCAGCCAGACAAGGTCAGGGGCTGGCTGTGGTATAGACCACCAATGAGCAATATGTAAGTTCAGGCGGAAGCTGAAGAAGATTAAAACAAATGCACAGAGTCAAAATATGATCCTGAGTATATCCAACCTGGAGTCCTGGTGTGGTGCTGTTCATTAATGCGCTGGATTGTAAAGTCCACTTGAACTGGGAGGCCTGTGGTTCAAGTTCACCAGCTGCTCCTTGGAAACCCTATACAGAGTTGCTATGGGCCAGAACCCGACTTGACAGCACTTAACAACAACAACCACAACAACATATCCAACCTGAATTTAGAGCTGTAGGATAAGCACTGGACTGGTAAGCACAAGGTCAGCAGTTCAAACCCACCAGCTGCTCTCAGAAACTCTATACAGGGTCACTATGAGTTTGAACTGACTTGATGGCAAATAACAACAGCAATTCAAAAATGGATTTGGCACACTGAACACAAATGACCGAATACCAATTGAGTTGTGAGATGCCATCAAGAACATTAGACATGAAGAAAGTAAAAGTTCTACAAAGACAGTAAAAAAGAAAAAGTGGATGTCAGAAGAAAAAACTCTGAAAGTTACTCTTGAATATAGAGTAGTTAAAGATAATGGAGTCCTGGTGTGGCATTTTAGGATAAGCATAGTACTGCAAGGTCAACTTCAATTGCAAAGCCAGAAGTTCAAACTCACCAGCCACTCCTCAGAAATCCTATACAGGGTAGCTATGAATTGGAACTGACTGGACAGCACTTAATAATAACAAGCTAATGAAAGAAAAGAGCTGAAGAGAACATTTCAAAGGACAACCAGAGAAGACAAAGTCAGAATTTACTTGATGGCAGCAGTTTTAGTTTATTAAGTAGCAGATATCTTATTTGAATCCAGGTTTTAGTCCCAGTTACATCTACTGCAAAAGATCTCTTTAAAGTGTTAAAAAGCCAAGATGCCATTTTGAGGCCATGGTGTGCTTGACCCAAGCCATAGTATTTTTAGTCACCTCGTAGGTATACAAAAGCTAAACAGTAAATAAGGAAGACTGAAGAAGACTTGATGCCTTTGAATTATGGTGTTTGTGAAGAATATTGAATGTGACATGGACTTCCAAAGAGCAAACAAATCTGTGTTGTCGGAAGTTCAGTCCGAATGCTCCTTAGAAGCAAGTATGGTGGGACTTCGTCTCATGGAATTTGGACATGTTATGAGGAGAGACTAGTTTCTGGAGAACGATATGTTTGGTAAGGTAGAGGTTCAGCAAAAAAGAGGAAAACCCTCAATGACACCGAGAGACTCAGTGGCAACAACAATGGACTCAAACATGGTAATGATTGTGAGGATGTCCCAAGCAGTGCTTTGTACAGACGGTCACAAGATTTGGAACCAACTCTAAGGAGCTCTGGTAGCGTAGTGGTTACGAATCGGGCTGCGAACCTTAAGGTCAGCGGTTCGAAACTACCAGCCGCTCCGCGGGAGAAAGATGAGGCTTTCTACTCCCGTAAGGATTTACACCCTCGGAAACCCTGTACAGGGTCGCTATGGGTCGGAACCGACTCAACGGCACTTAACAACAACAACTATAGCAACTAACTACAATAGCAATAGCGTTTGGCATCCAGTACATTTTTAACTAATGGTATTTGACACGAGGAGGGAATTTCCTTCTAACGCTTAACCATTATCTTTCTTAATAATTTAGCTGAGACTTTTTCCCTCTCATTTACCAGTTTATTCTCAACCAATTTAGTAATTTAAGTTATTTTAAACATATTTCAGGTAGGAAGTTATTGAGAAAGAAGATGTTCTTGTGTCACATATTTATTCATATAAGATAACCTTCAAGTCAAGTCCCTTGGTGATGCAAATGAGTAAGCACTCAACTACTAGTTGAAAGGTTGACAATTCAAGCTCATTCAAAGATGCCTCCAAAGACAGCCTTGTTGACTGGCTCCCAGAAGGTCACAGCCTTGAAAACCCAGTGGAATGGTTCTACTTAGTACCTCCATGAGTCAGAATCAGCAACCAATAACACCATCCTTTATAAAATCATCAGTTAACACAGAATTTACTCTACAATTTGGTCTTTTCGCATTTTTAGTTTCTTAACATGAGACCATAGAACTATAGTTGCAATTATTTATTCCATAAACAGTTTTGTGGCATTCTTTTGTCATGCCACCAGCTCTGTCATTCATATGCTGAGTGTAATGGACTCTACTTAAGTGAGTAGTTGGGAAGATAGTTATATTCATTACCTTTACACTGTATTTTTTTTTTTTTTCTAGAAAAATGTCTCCCAAAATGTCAAATAATATCACTTAAATCCCAGTGTGCGATTTTCACCATCTCTATGGAAGTATCTGGAGACAGTCATTGTTGTTGTTGTTGAGTGCCGTCGAGTCAGTTCCAACCCATAGCGACCCTGTATAGGGTTTCCAAGGAGCGACTGGTGAGTTTGAACCACCGACCTTGTAGTTCAAACGGCTTTTCAGTCTGGCGCATTAACCCACAGCGCCACACCAAGACTCCAGAGACAGTCATTAGGTGTAAGTAAAGTTACAGCCATTATTTCCTATGAATAATGAATAGTATGCAATACATTTCACCCTTCTAAAGATGTCAGAGCATTTTATTTTTACTTTGATCCTAACTACAGAAGTGTTGTTAGGAAAATCTGTCAAAATTATTTCATTGACTATCATTATTTTGTGGAGAAGACAGATTATCAAGGCATTGGGAAAGAACATGAAAAGTGGGGGGAGGTTCTAAACAGTAAAACTAGCTCTTTATAAAGCCATGAGGACACCATGAGTTTCACAAGTGTATTGAAATGTTTTTAAATCCTGCATTTCACAACAAGAAGCAAAGTTCAACTCAGAATATGTGTGTACTAACTCTCTGAGCAAATCCAGTAGTTTATCTAAATACCAAGACCTAACTTTCATAATTCAATTGTAAAAAGTATAATTTTTCTTTGCTTTGAACCACTGACTTTCAACCCTGATTCTTGCCAAGAGATAAGGTGAAATTTTATAAAAATAAAAATATATGTTTCTAGTTAATTAATTAATAAGGAGTGCTGGTGGTATGATGAGTTAAGCATTGGACTACTAACCACAAGATTGATGATTCAAACCCTCTAGTCATTCTTCAGGAGAAAAACTTAACAACAACAACAACAGACCTCATAAAGATTTAGAGTCTCAGAAACCCTAGATAGGGTCACTATGATTGGAACCCACTCAATGGCACGAGGTTTTGTTGTTTTATTTTTGTTTAGTTAATTAATGTAGTCATTCATTGATTTAAGTGACACAAGCATCTCCCAAAAGAACTTCAACCAATAAAAGTCATACATTCAATGTTAACATTACAAGTGTTACTAAGAGAGAAACAAGAACATTGTAAGATAAGCAATAAATAGATAATTAGAGAAAATGCCTCAAGAACCCCCACATCCAGTTCTGTTCTATGCAGACAGACAATACCAAACATGTTTCAGACTAAAAGGAAGAAAATAGTTGCACACGTAAATATATACCTGGAAAATAGTTTGATAAGATGGATTTGTTTTTTAAAGCTCTTAAAAGCTCCCAGGCTGAAATTATAGGCTCTCCAAAAAGGGGTCCAAATCCATTAGAAGATAGGCTGAAATTGTCACAGATTTTTTAAGGAAAAAGGTTTTTCTCAAGATTGTATATGCAGCTAAGACTCTTCTTTTATGTGAAGGCAGCAGAAAGGTATTCTTAGGTATATAAAGGACTTACTTGGAAAGAAATCTTCAAGACATGTCCTAAAGGAGGAAAAAATAGCGAACACCCTATAAAAGGGAATCCTGGTGTGGGGCTATGGGTTAATGTACCAGACAGCAAAGCCGTTTGAGCTGCAAGGTCAGCGGTTCAGTCTCACCAGCTGCTTCTCAGAAACCCTATACAGGGTCGCTATGGGTTAGAACCTGTTGATGACACTTAATAATAACAACAACAACCCAATAAAAGAAACTCCTTGGAATGTGAGGACTGGTCTTCTGTCATATGAAGTCAGCAAGAGGCTCACTCCCAACTCACCTGGAAAGTTGATGGGAGATAAATTATGACAAAGCTTACAGTCAGCTGTACTTGCTGTAGCTTGTCTGTTTGAAAATGATGAAGATACAGCCATCACATCCTGGACGATTTTATTGTGAATTATTTCTCATTACCATAATAACCCTATTGTCAAATAAAAAATAAATAGACCTTAAAAAATCCTCTCCCTCAGATTTAGAGGTTGATTAATTTTAATTATAAGACTGTCAAAAGAAAAAAATAGTTCTATATAATAGTACGCAGTTTAACAAAATGTTACTACAGTTATAGTAACATTAAGTTACAGAATTTAAAGTGATTTTTTTTTCTGAGTATTGCATCGTTATTATAGAAAACTTAAAGGTACAGATAAGCAAATAACTAAAACAATAATCTATTCAGAAATTGAATCCAACTCTAAGAAATTAAATAGTTTTAACTTGGAAACAGCCAGAGTTTTACCTCTGAAATACATGTTGATTAATTTAATGTTTAAATAAATGCTTTAAAATCTAAGGTTATCCACACAGGCAGATCAGAGCCAACCACTGTAGAGACACATACATTAATACATACGTATCGAAAGTCTGCACTTATCTTTTAAAAGTACAACACAATTTTCTCTGTCAACACATATACTTCTGGAACATCATTATTGTAATAAAATATTATATTGTACATCTATAAAATAGTTGTATGGTTAAAATTTAATGTTTTCCAAATTTATACTATTTAAGCAATGTGATAGTAAATATTCTGGCAACAGAATAAATATCTTTGTAGTAGACCTTACTACATATTGATAGGATCTTAGTATATAACAGATTTGTTGTTGTTGTTATGTATCGTGGAGTCGGTTCCGACTCACAGTAACCCTGTAAAGGGTTTCCAAGGCTGTACATGTTTACGGGAGCAGAAAGCCTCATCTTTCTCTCACTGAACAGCTGGTAGTTTCGAACTGCTGACCATGAGATTAGCAACCTCATTTGTAACAACTATGCTACCAGAGCTCCTTATATAATAGACAGTAATGAAATATCACTGAGAAGTGATTTGTATTTTTTACAGTTGTGTGAAAAAAATAGCTATTATTTGGGAAGATTCTCACTCCATTCACCATCATATTTCAGATACTCTAATGTATTAAAAATGATACAAAATAGATAGATAGACATACTTGACAGAAAGACTGATATAGACAGAGAGACAAACGTATTGCTGACCGGATGATAGAAGTTAAGACACCAAAACCACTCACCTCCAAGTCATTCCCAACTCCGAGTGACCATATAGGAGACAGGAGAACAGTTTCTTAGTGTTTCCAAGGCTGTAAATCTTTGTGGAAGCAAACTTTCTCATCTTTCTTCCAGGAAGTGTTTGGTGGGTTTGAATCCAAAGAGCTGTCAGTTAGCAACCCAGTGCTTAACTCACTGTGTTATCAAGGCTCCTTGGATAATTGAAAGATGGATTAAATCAGCATACATTTTAGTCAAGAATTTATTTATCTAATCTCTGGTAGCATAGTGGTTACAAGTCAGGCTGCCAACCTCAAGGTCAGCAGTTTGAAACTACCAGCAGTTCCACGGGAGAAAGATGAGGCGTTCTGCTCCCATAAAGATTTACAGCCTCAGAAACCCTGTGCAGGGTCATTATGAGTTGGAACAGACTCCATGATATTTAACAACAACAACAATCTCTGGACCAGATAGAGTTCTATCATGCAGCCTCCAGCATTGTTTCTAACTCCAAGACCATATTTTCCAACTACCGATCCTTCCTGTTTGTTTCCAGTCTTTGCATTCCAATCACCAGTAATTATCAATACATCTTGATGGCGAGTTTGGTTAATTTCAGAATGAAGAAGTTGGTACAATCCTTCAATTTCATCATCACTTGCTCTAGTGGTTGGTATATAAATGTGAACAATAGTGGTATTTACTGGGCTTAGCTGTTATTGTTGTGGTTGTTATTAGGTGCCCTTGAGTCAGTTCCGACTCATAGCAACCCTATTTACAAAAGAAGAAAACATTGCCTAGTCTTGCTCCATCCTCAGAATTGGTGTTACACTTGAGCCCACTGTTGCTGCCATTGTGTTAATCCACTTCATTGGGAATCTTTCTCTTTTTCACTGACCCTTCACTTTACCTAGCACGATGCCCTTCTCTAGGGACTGGACCCAACTGAAAATGTGTCCGAAGTATGAGAGACAAAGTCTCACCAACCTGGCTTCTAAGGAGTATTCTAGCTATATTTCTTCCAACACAGATTGGTATGTTCTTTTAACAGTCTGTGGTACTTTTAATAGTCTTTTCCAACACCATAACTCAAATGCATCAATTCTCCTATAATCTTCCTTATTCACTGTCCAACTTTCACATGCATATGAAGCCACTGAAAATACCATGGCTTGGGTCAGGTTTACCTTAGTCCTCAAACTGACATCTTTATTCGTGAACACTTTAAACAGATCTTTTGCAACAGATTTGTCTAATGCAATGCGTCATTTGATTTCTTGACGGATGCTTCCATGAGTGTTGATATGAACCAAGAAACTAAAGTCTTTGGCAACTTCTATCTTTGCTCCATTTGTTGCTCATTGGTCCAGTGGTGAGGAATTTTGATTTCTTTCATGAGATGCAACCCATACTGAAGGCTATGTTCTTTGCTCTTCATCAGTAAGTATTTTGAGTCCTCTTCACTTTCAGCAAGTTGTATTGTCTACAGATTGCAGACTGTTAATGAACCTTCTTCCAATCATGATGCCAAGTTCTTCCTCCTATGATTCAGCTTCTCAGATTATTTGCTAAGTGTATAAATTGAATAAGTGTGGTGAAAGAATACAACCCTGGCACATACCTTTCCTAATTTTAAACTATTCTGTGTACCTTGTTTTGTTCTAACAACTGCTTCTTAGTGTATGTACAGGTTCCTTATGAGCACAATTCAGTGCTCGGGAATACTCATTCTCTGCAATTTTGTCCATAGCTTGTCACAATTCATACAGTCAAAAGCCTTTGCATAAAGGTAGAAGTTTTGTAATAAAATCGGGAGTGTAGTTAATCTTACAGTCTAGAAACAGAGGACCCTAGGACCATCAAGGGAGAAGAGCACAAGCAGAATGAGAGACCTTATCCAGAGAAGCAGCGACACCACAGATGAAGGCAGAGATGAGAACATGGAGAGGTAAAGCACCTGAGGACTCTAGATTCATGGAAAGAGAGGGACTGAGAGCTGGTGGCCAGGAGGAAGGCTTGCTGAATGAGCCCTATGGTGGTTTAAATTATTATATATGCCTGACTGTTAAAAAAAAAAAAAAAAGAGCTAAAGTGAACAGAGAGAAAGTGATGGTACATGGAGGGGATTATAATCATTGTAATGAAACAAAGTATATGATTTGTTGAATGTAAAATTGATAATCTGCCCTATAAACTTTCACTCACATCACAATAAAAGCTTAAAAAAAAAGTTTTTGCACAGCCAACAAAGCACAGGTAAACATCTTTCTGATATTCTCTATTTCACTCAAAATCCATCTGACATCAGCAATGATATCCCTACTTACATGTTGCAGCCATTTTTAAATTATCTTTAGCAAAATTTGAGACTGATGGTGTTATCTGATGATTTCTACATTTCGTTTGTTCACTTCTCTTTAGAATGGGCACAAATACGGATCTCATCTAATCAGTTGGCCAGGCACTTGTCTTGCTTGTAAGCATAAGGATATCCTATCACAAACAGCATTGTATTTTAAGGTAGACCTTGACATGTTCTTTTGACAATGAATGCAATGCCATCGCTCTTCTAATTGTAGTTCCCTGCATAGTAAACCATATGATTGTCTTATTCAAAATGATGAATACAAGTCCGTTGCAGCTCACTAGTGCCTTGCTATTGTTGTTGTGAAGTGCTGTCAAGTCGGTTTCAACCCATAGAAACCCTGTATAGGGTTTTTGAGGAGCAGCTGGTGAGCTTGAACTGCCTACCTTGTGATTAAAACCGACTTGGCAGTCCAGTGCATTAACCCACAACACCACACCAGAACTCCCACTAATGCCTAGGATATTGATATCTATGCATTCCATTTCTTTTTGACAACTTCTGATTTTTCTTATTTCATACTTTGTAGGGAGTCCTGGTGTGGTACAGTGGGCTAATGCATCAGACTGTAAAGTTGTTTGAACTGCAAGATTGGTGGTTTAAGTTAACCAGCTGCTTCTTGGAAACCCTATACAGGGTTGCTATGGGTTAGAATCGACCTGACGGCACTTAAGAGCAACAACAACAAACTTTGTACATTCCATGTTCTGATTATTAATGGATATTTGAAGCTGTTTCTTCTAATATTGAGTTGTGTTCAGTAAATGAAGGTCCAGAAAGCTTTACTCCATTCATGTCATTATGGTCCACTACTTTGAGAAGGTAGCTCTTCTTCAGTTGTATTTGTAGCACCTTCCAACCTCAGTGACTCATCTTCCAGCATCATATCTAACACTGTTTTATTACTATTCATAAGGTTTTCATCTTCTGGTATTATATCTGACAATATTCTGCTTCTACTTATAAGGTTTTCAATGGTTAAGTATTCAGAAGTGTCCACCGCTCCTTCTCTGGAAGTTCCACTAAAAGTGTCCACCATGGGTGGCCATGCTGGTATTTACAATTTGATGGCATAGCTTCGAGCATCACAGGAACACACAAGCCACCACAGTATGACAAACTGACAGACAAATCATAGCAAATCTGCTTCACAAGACCTTTATAAAGTGTTAAAAAGCAAAGGTATCATTTTGAGTACTAAGGTACATTTGATCCAAGCCATGGTATTTACAGTAATCTCATTTGTATGTGAATATTAGACAATGAATAAGGAAGACTGAAGAATAGATGCATTTTAATCATAGTGTTGGAGAAGAATATTAAAAGTACCATATTACAAGGACAACCAGAAGAACAAAAGAATCTGTGTTGGAAGAAGTACAGCCAGAACACTCCATTGAAGCCAGGATGTGAGAGTTCATTTCTCTTAGTTCAGACAATCCCTAGAAAAGAACATCATGCTTGACAAAGTAGAAGGTTGGCAAAAAAGAGGAAGATAGCCCCCTCATCAAGATAATAACAGAAATAGGCTCAAATGTAACAATACTGAGGATGGCAAAGGACTCAGCAATGGTGAGTTGGAACTGAAGTGATGGCGCACATCAACAACAATTGCAATCTCTGAGTAAAAATGCTTTAGAGTCATGGTGTAGCTCTGTGGGTTAATGTGCTGGACCGCTAGGTCAGTTTTAACTACAAAGTCAGTGGTTCAAGCTCACCAGCTATTACTTGGAAACCCTATGCAAGGTCACTATGGGTTGGAACCGACTCATAGCACTTAACAACAACAACACCTCAGCTAGGTTAAAAAAATTTAAAAAAGGAAAATATTCCCCTCTGAAAAAGCATGAATTAATTTGACGTAAATTTTTTTAAATCTGAAAAGACTTTGCCTGCTTTCCCACTTGTTTTCTTCCTTTTTTTTTTTTTTTTTTTCTCTTTGACATGAGACAGCAAAGGTCCAGCCACACCCATAACTCCTGCAGCCCCTTCTATTGGGTGACCATCTGTAGGGCAGTAGCCTACACCAGCCAAACCCACCCTCGACTGTGCTGCACGAACAATGAACACAGAACTGTTGTTGTTGTTATGTGCCGTGGAGTCGGTTCTGACTCATAGCAACCTGACCCTGCACAAGGTTTCCGAGGCTGTAAATCTTTACAGGAGCAGAACGCCTCATCTTTCTCCTGCAGAACAGCTGGTAGTTTCGAACTGCTGACCTTAAGGTTTGCAGACTGATTCGTAACCACTACACTACCACACACTCATATTTTCTGCCACCCCCACCAGAGAGACAGATGGTGAGAGCCTAAGAACAAACCAACATTCAATCATCAACTAAATACTAACATAATAACACTACAGTTAAAACAGACAATTTCAGTTCACACTAAAAAAAACAAGTCATGAACAATCACAGAAAAAAATTTTTTGAACAACTTAAGAAGACACTAAAGGAAAGTTGACAAAATAAATGAAAACTTAGAAATAGCATGGAGAAATATAGAAGATTAATACTAAGATTTCAGAAATAGGTAATACACTGAAAGGGTAAGGGAATAGAAGTAAATCAATTAAAGGCCAAATTAGTGAGCTTGAAAACAAATCTCTCAATACCAATCTGCTAGAGGAACAATGAGAAAAAAGAAGAAGAAAATCTGAAGAAAGCCTAGAATTATGTGGGGCATTATCTGAATTCCAGGAAAGAAAGAGACAAAATTCAACACAGAGAAAATTGTGGAAGAGTTGTTGGAAGAAATCGTCCCTAACATCTGGAAAGATGAGAAAATACACACTCAACAAGCTAAATGAACACCAAAAAGGAGAGACCTAAAATGAAATCATTAAAATATATCATAATCAAACTTTTCAAAACTAAAGATAAGGAAGGAATCCTTTGAGGAAGAATTAATATAACTAAGCTCTGATTTCTTAGCAGAAACCATGCACGCAAGAAGGAATGCAATGGCATATATAAAACGCTGAAAGAAAAAAAACAAAAAAAACTTGTCTACCAAGAATCATATATCTAGCAAAATTGTCCCTCAAATGGATGGAAAAATTAGAACAGTTACAGATAAACAAAAATAAAAGAAACCTGTAAAAACCAGATTTTTGTTGTTGTTCAGTGCTCTAGAGTTGCATGAATCTTGCTCAGCAACTTTGTACAGGATTTCAAAGGAGCAGCTGGTGGGTTTGAACCATCAACAGTTTGGTTAGTGGTGTTGTGCTTACCCTACAGCACAAAACCAGACTAGCCTCACACAAAATACTAAAGGGGGTAGAGAACCAACAATAGTACACAACAACCTGAAATTAATTTACATGACAACACCACACTTAAGTCAGCCTAGATATAGAAATATCCAAAGTCCAGTATGGTGCTGTGGGATAACGTGCTGGACTGCAAGGTCAGCAGTTCAAACTTACCAGCTGCTCCCCGGAAACCCTATACAGGATAGCTATGACTCAGAACTAACCACAGCACTTAACAACAACAGCAACAAAAGTGAAACAAGCTTACAAGACTGAAAATAGAGAACCAGAGATAGCAATTTGTAATGAAGACAATTATAGAGTAAAAAGAGTGAGCAGTATTGTTACAGAACTTTCAAATGGAGAGCAAATCAATTCAGCTTCAAAACAGAACAGACTGTTTTAAATTCGGGAAGAAATGAATATGCGTATTACTTGGGTGAAGGAGAAGGCAATATGTAATAAGAGGAGGTCAGCAAAAAATAGACAAGGGAAGATACTGGGAAGAGAGAGTGAAAAGCAACAGAAGCAGTTGTATATACACATCTTGCAATAATGGCGATCTGTGAGCAGATGCATGAATAGATACATGGACTGAAAAGGTGGGGGAGGGAAGGTGGGCATGAATAGATACATGGGCTGAAAAGGTCGGGGAGGGAAGGTGGGAGTATATCCACAATTATACAAATGTTGGACAGAGGATATTTGTATATGGGTAGTTAACTTTGCTGTAAATATATCCATGGTGGTGGAACATACAGGGACAAAGTTATGAAAGCTTCTTAGACATCACTAAACACCTTAAGAAAATGAGTCACTGGACCTGGGGTTCAGACCACAGTCTCAGGGAACACCGAAGTCAATTGGCATAACATATTCCACAAAGATAATATTCCACATCCAGCTTTGTTGACTAATAACTGGGATCTTAAAAGCTCGTGAGCAGCCATCAGAGATGCAACTTCTGGTCTCTGTGTTCAGGAGAAAGATGCGTGTTGAAACAGAAGGCACACGGAAATCACTAGTTCGACGGACTAATGGACCACATAAGCTTCAGTCTCCACAATCCTGAGACTGAAAAAAACTCTATGGTGCTTAACTGTCACTTCTGACTTTTCTAGGAGCTCTGGTAGCTTAGTGGTTACAAATTGGGCTGCAAACCGCAAGGTCAGCAGTTCAAAGCTACTAGCTGCTCTGCGGGAGAAAGATGAGGCATTCTGCTCCCGTAAAGATTAACAGTCTCGGAAACCCTGTGCAGGGTCGCTATGAGTCGGAATCGACTCCACAGCACATAACAACAACAACTGACTTTTCTGAAAGGAATCAAGAGAGCCTGGAAAAAGTGAGAGAAAAATGTGAAAGAAAATTGAAATCGTAAAATGACCAGACTTGCTGGTCAGATAGACTGGGGGAACCCCTAGGAATATGGTCTTTAGTCACTCTTCAGGTCTGGAACTGAATTTACCCCATGGCTCAATTTTCAAGCAAGCAATCGACCCGTCTCTAAGAGGAATGATGACTCTTGTCAGGTACACACACCTTAGAATAATCAGCCATTTGTCAGCCATTTGAAATGAAATGGGCAGCATTTATTCAAGGACAAAGTCTGCAAGAGTTAGGAAAGAAGGAGGAATGGAAATGGAAGACACGGGAGAAAGTGGGATACTTGATATTATATTGAGATAAATGTAATTAATGAAATTAAGCCAAGTATGTATAAATTGCTGAATGCAAAAGTGATGGTCTGTTCTATAAACCTTCACCTAAGTCCTGGTGTGGTGTTGTAGTTATCCTACACTCGACTGCAATGCCGGTTTGAAATGCAAGGTGGCCAGTTCAAATCCACCATATGCTCCTTGGAAACCCTGTGCAGAGTCACTATGAGTTGGAACTAATTCGTCAGCACTTAACAACAACAACAATTCACAATAAAACTTTGTAAAAATGTGAAGGCTAAAATTAACAAATATTTGAAAAAAATGAGTAGAGTACATGCTTGACATCCATCAGATTTAGGACTAATGCCTGAAGAAAATTTGAAAATCAGCAAATAGAAGGTTTCATATTCCCTTATGAAAGTACATGAGTGTTGCTTAAAATTTCCTCTTTTCTCACAGTTCTCCCCATTCTCCTCCCAAGAAAATTAACATTAAAAACCAATTAAGTCAAGTAGCATTTGCTTCTACAGTGTGACTGGGAGGCTAAGATTACTGCACAAAATTTCATTTGATCTATAAATTGGCAAATAAACATCCCAAAGCAGCAGAGCTGCTTCAGAGCCCACACCTAGAGCTGGGTAGGATGCATAGAAAAGAGAAGGCCGACTGCATCAACCAGGGATTCCCCTAGAAGGAGATAGTCACTGTAAGAAAACAACATATAGATTTGAGATCTGGTGGTTCTAAGCTCAAGCTAATGGGGATTTGTGAAAAACGACCTTGGGAAATTCATGGAAATGCGAGTCGATAAAGCAAATAAGGCAAATATTAACAATTTCTGAATCTAGGCTATGGGTGCCCCTGACACAAGCATGATCTTTTCAATTGCCTCATATGCATGAGAAATATGGATAATGAGTAAGGAAGACAGGTAAAGAATCAACATTTTGAATTATGGTGTTGGAGAAGAATATTAAAAATACCATAGACTGCCAGAAGAACAAACAAATTTGTGTTGCAAGAAGTGCAGACAAAATGTTTCTTAGAAACCAAGATGGTGAGACCTTGTTTAACGTACTTTGGACATACTGTCAGGAGGGACCATTCTCTGGAGAAGGACATCATGCTAGGTAAAGTGGAATGTCAGCAAAAAAAAGAGGGAAACCCTCAACCAGATGTATTCACGCAGTGACAGCAGCAATGGGCTCAAACAGGACAACAATTGTGGGGATTGGCCCAGATCACAGCAGTGTTTCATTCTGTTGAACAGAGAATTGCTATGCCTTGAAACCAACTCTATGTATGACATCTAACAACAACCGGTATAAACGTGTTCATTGCATTTTCTTTCCATTTTTCTGTTTGAAATGTTTCATAGTAAAAAGTTTGGGGAGGGATCACTAACAAAACTTTCATGCCCCTCAATAATATAACTGTTAATTCAAAGGAGGAGAAATGAGCCCAAAGCTTATTTGAGATGAATCCTTAAGTTCCATATGAATGAAAGAAATGAAATTTTAAACAAGATGTACATATAAAACCCACCGTGGTCAAGTGGATTTCCATAGACTTTCCAAGGTTGTAAATCTTTTTTGGAAGTCGACTCTCTCATCTTTCTCCCATTGAGCAGCAGGTAGGTTCAAACTGCTAATCTCTGGGTTAGCAGCCATTGTACCACCAGGCTCATCTTTCTGTCAGACATGTACATACAAAAAGACCTTCTAAGAGACAACACCATTTGATCATATAGCTCATATAGCAATTGTCGTGCTGGATTTCAAGGTTGGTTTGAACAGCAAGGACGGTGGTTCAAGCTCACCAGCCACTCCTTGGAAACCCTGTAAAGGGTCACTATGAGTCGGAACTTAAAGGCACTTAACAACCACAACAAAATAGGGCAGACCAGAACTGCTCCATTGTAAATCTTCAGGGAAACTGACTAGTTCATCCTTTTCCTGCTGGGTTACAATGGCCAACATTACAGCTTAAACTTTAAGGCCCAATGCTTAATCCACTACACCAGAAGAGCTCCTTATAATCTTGCAGAAGATTGGTCAATTACTATGCAAATTGAGTGACTGTGGCCCATCAAGGAGATCAGTCAGTCTGAGGTCCTTTTAGGAAGGTCATAAGCAGTTTGCTTATATAAAGTCAAGCCCCATTATTAGTTCAGCAGGCTCTCACTACCATCGAGAAGAGTCTGGAGCAGAGCATGTTCTTTGGAATAATTATCCCCACATTGAGAAGCTCAGAAACTCACAAGAAAGAGCTATAACTGGAAGAAAGCAGGAGACAACAGCGGTGGGCTTGTTGTCCTCAGAAGCAAGAACTGAGTGCCTTCGGGAAAGAAACTTGTCAGTGGAACCATAAGAGCTCATGCATGGCAGAGACCTGAGTGTACCCGTGCAGAGGTTGCTTCAGGGATCCTGTGTGGGACATTTCCACAGCAGGGCAGCATGGGATTCCTCTAGACAGGAAGCTTGCCAGTGGAGCTAAAAAAGCTGTAGCACTTGCTTTTGTAGTGCAAGGGAGGCAGAAACCTGCCCCAAGGCAGGAGTTGCTATTGTTCAGCATCCCATGAGCTGCCGGTGGGAGTTAGTGGTAGAGGCTTAGAAGGGTCCAGTAACAGAGGTAAGGGCGGTCCTGTACAGGGTCTTCCTGCAGGTGAAGCCAGGCAGAACAGACGCCTCAGGCAGAGTGGTGGTTGTTGTTGTTGTTGTTAAGTGCTGTCCTGTCAATTCCAATCCATAGAGACCCTGTATAGGCTTTCCAAGGAGCAACTGGTGAGCTTGAACCACCAATCTTGCAGTTGAAAAGACTTTGCAGTCTGACGCATTAGCCCACAGTGCCACACCACAGTGGTGGTGGCTATGTACCCTGGAGTCAGTTCCGACTCATAGTAACCCTGTGCAGGGTTTCTGAGACTGTAAATCGTCACGGGAGCAGAAAGCCTCATCATTCTCCTGTGGAAGAGCTTGTAGTTTCGAACTGCTGACTTTAAGGTTCGCAGCCCGATTCATAACCAGAACACTACCAGAGCTTGCAACGTGCAGAACACAGATTCTGACCTGGACCACATCACATCTGGACAGCAGCAGAATGCACATGGACAACTAAGGGAAGGGTATATTTTTTGCCTTTGAGAATCTATTGTTATTGTTTACTGTTTGCTTCCTATCCATACTAAGAATGGCTTTCACTCTGCCAGTGCTGTGTAAGTTTCTCCTGCATCTGGCTGGATCACAGATGAATACAGCATCCACAGAATGACATGTGCCAGTGGGCGTCTCTGCCTCATTCCTACCAGATTGCCTGGAAGTTTGAGGCATAGGCTGCCCGCATGTGCAAAGCAGATAGACATACAAAAAGATATTCAAAATGATAATACCATTTGGGTAAAAGTTATAATCATGAATCAGAAAGGAGATGAATTATGGAGATGTTCATTCCGGTGATATTTAGATTGAGTGTGTAAATATTTCAGACATCCAAGAGTAAGAGAATTATTTTAAAAATCTTAGCATTTTCCATATGCTAGTTTCCATATGGTATCCAGCAATCAAAATCATGTTTTAAAATGATTTTGAGGACATGATAGCTGTTGAATGTAAATACATGGTAAGTTATTGAGGCATGCTGAGATTGTGGATGAGTTTGATGAACTTTTCTATACATTTTAAATAATCTTCACTATAGAACATTATTTTAAAGATCAGTTTGCACCAGTCACTCCTTGGAAATCCTATACAGGGCCATTATGACTCAGAACTGATTTGAGGGCATTTAACAACAACCACAGAGTCCTGGTGTGGCACTGTGGGTTAATGCGCTGGACCGCAAGTTCATTTGAATCACAATGTCAGTGATTCAGGCTCACCAGCTTGAAACCTTATACAGGGTCTCTATGGGTCTGAACTAACTCGACAGCACTGAACAATAATGATGACATATTACCATCATATGGTGAAAAATAAAGTTAAATTATTTAAGAACACAGGTCTCTTAATTTGCATTCTTGTGCTAACTCAAACAGTACATTCCATGTGAACCCTATTCTAAAATCAATTTCAATGAATCTTATTCTATTATAAATTTCTCAGTTTAAGAGTCTCCAGGAATTGTTAAAAATATATTTGTACAAGAAAACCCAATTGACAGTTACTGTTCAGACACTTGGAACCCCATGGGCAGGGTGGATCTTCAGACTCCCCTGCAAGGGCTCCTTCACCAGCTGCTTCCTTTGCACTTGAGCTATCACACTGCATGCTGTTAACTTAAAGCTCTTCTTACTAACCAAGTATTTTCTGAAAACCTCACTTGACAGAGAGGACGGTGTCAACTTCTCCACCCCCCACCTGCTCCAGAATAAGAAGAGTTTACAATGGAAGCAGAAAGGGGGAAATTCTAAAAATATCCTGAAGTTCTGTTCCTCTGACATGGTAATGATGAGAAATAAGGGAGGACCATGAATAGATAAAGAATGAGCAACTCGAAACACCCATTTGCTCCAATGTATATATATATATTTTCTCTCTCTCTCCATTTTTACTTTCTCTAACTTCATAACTTTGTTGTTGTTGTTAAGTGTGGTAGTTGATTCCAATTCATAGCAACCTTATATAGGATTTCTGAGGAGTGGCTGATGGGTTTGAATTACCGACTTGTGGTTAGCAGTTCAGTGCTTATTCTACAGAGCCACACCAGGACTCCTACTTCATAGCTCTAGGCAGAGAGAAAGAAAGAAAGGGAGAGAGCAGGGAGTGGGAGTGGGGAAGGAAGGAAGGAAGGAAGGAAGGAAGGAAGGAAGGAAGGAAGGAAGGAAGGAAGGAAAGAAGGAAGGAAGGAAGAGAGAAAGAGAGAGAGAGAGAAGAGAGAAAGGGAGAGAGCGGGGAGTGGGAGTGGGGAAGGAAGGAAGGAAGGAAGGAA
>NW_006408524.1:16222017-16234666 GCF_000296735.1 Chrysochloris asiatica
GAAAGAAAGAAAGAAAGAAAGAAAGAAAGAAAGAAAGAAAGAAAGAAAGAAAGAAAGAAAGAAAGAAAGAAAGAAAGAAAAAGCCTTGTCTCTAGTGTAAAAAATTGGTAAATAGATATGGCCAGCTCTTAGTTCCAACCTAGGTTAGGTACACTAAGAACCTTGGCTAATAGGACTCTGTGTGGTGGGGCAGAGAGGATGCCACCTGAGGCCTAGGTCACGAATCTATCTTCTCAAGTGTCACATTAGAAAGCAAAGAATGGAAGAACTGCAAATCTAAATTAATTTTAACCATACAAGGCAAACATTCAACTTCTCCCTCCCTCCTTCTCCTTCATAACTATTTCATACTGCTTATTTCTTCCCAGAAGCACTTTAATGCTATTGGCATTTACTATGAAACATGGGATTTCTGGGCAAAAATAATTACATTTAGTCCACAGTTGGTGAGCTGTTGGGTGCTGATATATGGTGATTATATTTGTAAATCCCGCTTGGTCTTGTTTATTTGACCACTATTCCTGGTACCAAGGAGAACTGGTGGTGTTGTTGGGTAAGCACTGGACTGCTAACCACAAGGTCAGCAATTCAAACCCACCAGTCACTCCATGGGTGAAAGATGAGACTTTCTGCTCCCATAAAGACTGACTTGATGGCAGGGGTGGATTACCCCATTTATTTGATCCTATTTGAGCTTTCTTCCTGATCTATAGTGAACAATCAACAGATGTGAAATCTATGTGAAACTGCTTGCTGCAGATTAGTAAATTAGCACAAGTAATCCAGCAACTATCTTGTTTACTGGGCACTCTGCTCCAGCCATTAAGTCAATTTCAACTCATAGCAACCCCCAGGACAGAATAGAAACCCTCATAGGTTTTCCAAGGTGTGCTCTGGTAGTGTAGTGGTTACGAATTGGGCTGCTAACTGGAAGGTCAGCAGTTCGAAACAACCAGCTGCTCCGTGGGAAAGAGATGAGGCTTTCTGCTCCTGGAAAGATTTACAACCTCGGAAACCCTGTTCAGGGTCGCTATGGGGCTGACTCTATGGCACTTAATAACAACAACAAATCTTTTGGGAAGCAAATGCCATACCTTTCTCCAGTACAGCAGCTAGCTCATTGGTTTGAACTGCAGAGATTCTGTTGACCATCTTTAAAAAGTAGTGATAAGATCAGAGATGGACTCAGAGATGAGGACATGGAAAGATAGAGCAGCTGAGGACTCTCAGCTATTGGAAAGAGAAAGGTTGTGTGCTGGCAGTCAAGAGGCAGGCTTGCAGAATGTGTCCTTTGGTTGTTTAAAAAATAATTATATATTCCTGAGTGTTTTTGTGTACATCAAAACAAAACAAAAAACCAGAGGGAATAGAAGGAAATGATGAATTGAGGGGATTGAACGATGATGCATAGAGGGGATTGTAATCATTGAAATGAAATGAAATACAATAGGATGAGTATAAAACCGACGTTCTCCTATGTAAACTATCACTCAATTAATGATAAAAGCTTTATAAAAAATATTCTTTAAAGTAGTGAAACTTCTGACACTGAAGTTCTTGCCTGGGGAATACCAGATCTTTCCCACATCCAACTCACCTAATTTGAGGGTCAGGAGGAACATTAGGAAGTCACTTCTACCTTTGTAAACCCCATACATATTGCTACTTGCATCGCTTCATCTCACAATGGCAAGAAGCAGCAAATGAGCCCTATTCCAAGCTTCAGCACCTGTGTGTAGCCAAACTAACAAGAATGGGCTACAGAACAGCTAGCAGAGTTTGATTAAGTCCTTACAGAAAGAAAGAGGAAAGTGAAACATTTCTATACATGGAATATTCATAGATAATATTCTTCTCCCAATTCCTATTTATAGACAAGGCAAAAATAGAGTATATGGGAAAATATATGGTTTGAATAAAACCAAGTAATCCAGACCTCCTGGGTTGCAGGGGCTAGAACAAAGATGCTTCTGGTGAAAGGACTATAAATGTTAAATCTCACTTTCAAACATGCAACCACATATCACATACATGAGGGGACTTCCAAAAGTTTGTGGGAAAATTCCATTATCTTTTAACTCCATTATACCACAAATTTTTGAAGCCCCCTCCTGTGTTGGCATTTATTGATTTATGCCTCCCAGAGGAACTAAAGAAAAAAGTCAGGAACCCTATCAGCATTGTGGACCAGCTCATGGGAACAGAAATGATAGGTTTCCCAGAGGAAGTAGGGAGAGGGGAATGACAGATCCTAACTGATGCCAGAGTACAGGAAGGAGAGGGGGTTCCGGGCAGTGCTGGGAGATAACAGAGCATTGGAGAAGGAGGTTTGCACTGTAGGCAAAGGTGGGGAGTAGGATCTGTACATCACACATGATCAGGCCAGCAGCTCATCCAGAGCCCCAGCGGCTTAGGGATCCTGGAGTAAATGGCTGCATACCTCAGACACTGAGTCCTGGTGTGGGGCTGTGGGTTAATGTGCTGGACTGCAAAGTCAGTTTGAACCACCAAGGTCAGCGGTTCAAGTGCATCAGCTGCTCTGCAGAAACCCTATACAGGGTCGCTATCAGTCAGAACTGACTCGATAGCACTTAACAATAACAACAACAACCTTGGAGGCTTGAACTGATCAGGAAAGGGTATCCTTGGCATTATAATGAAAAATGGAGGTTTCAGATTCTTTTCCAATGGGATGCTTGAGCCACCTGAACACAGCACATTCAGGGTGACAGTTTCAGACTGCAATGTTTAGCAGATGGCTATTCCACAAAGACTTGTGCTAGTCTCAGAGCCTAAACAATCGGGGAGAGAGTTTCTCTCATGAAACTTCACAAGCCTTGGGAGCTGAGACCTCACTGGAACTGAAGCTGCTGAGAAGCTTGGTAGTCAAAGGGGGACAGTGACACTATCCAGTGGTGACAGTGGCCACAAGCTGGGGGCACTGTACAGGAAACCATTTGATTTAATTGTGTATATTGTATGTCAGCAGCCACGCCTCCCTCACTCCTCTCCCTCAATACACGCTCACGCACATGTATCTTGAACTGAACACGTTTTTGTTGCTCTTTTTATTTTCTTGACAGTCTTGGAAAGCCGGAGGTGGGAATCAAGCCAATTCCAACTTAAGTTAAGAAAACTTTTTTTTTTTTTTTAAGTGACTTTACTTATCCCTTGAGTTCTGTGGAATAACTGAGACTTGTCACAACTTGATTCAGCATGGACTGTCTCTCAAGAGTAGGTTGTTACATCAAACCACAGCATTAAGAGTTTTCATTCCATATTTAAAATATACAACCATGTCATAAGCGTAAGGACTCTGTGGTTATGAAAACTATATTTCCTTTTTTTTTTTTTTTTTTTTTTAGGCCAGTCTTTTTTTTTTTAATGTTTTATTGTGAATTATATGATAGTTTACATGGGAGAACATTAGTTTTACATTCATTCTATTGCATATCATTTCATTGTCATGGTTACAATCCCCTGCATGCATCATCAACCAACCAAAGGGTATACACTGCAAGCCTGCCCCCTCCATTTCCCACCCCCCAATCTTCAGCACACAGACCTTCTCCCTCTCTGGATCTAAAGTCCCCAGCTGCTCTATCGCTCCACGTCATCGTCTCTGCCTCCATCTCAGGCAAACTATATTTCCTTTTGTAGGTATTTGATTTATGCCAAAATTAATAATCCAGTGGCATGGGAAACATGAGACAAAAATAAATGGGCTCAGATTAAGAAATGGCTTAATGGTCTCAGGCTGAGATAGCCCAATATTTATTATTTTTTTATTTTCATTAGTGGCTTTGACAATAGAATCAGAATACCCAAAGCCCATTGACAAAATCTCCCACTTGCTCAGCAATGCTTGAATGAATGGACACAGCCCACATTTGCTCTGCGCATCTTCCTTCTCAACACTTCTTCCATTTCTTGATTGAAATTTTCTTTATTTAGATATATGCAGATCTACAACCCAAAGCTCTGCAAAACTAAAAGCTGGGGCAAATTTAGGGCAAATGTGATCTGAACTAACATGAAGCCATTGATTATCTCATTTATACTACCTTAATGTGATATTTGGAGTCCTAGTGTGGTGCTGCTGGTTAATGCGCTGGACAGCAAGTTCAGTTTGAACTGCAAGGTCAGCAGTTCAAACTCACCAGCCACTCCTTGAAAAACGTATACAGGGTTGGTATGAGTTGGAACCAACCAACAGCACTTAACAACAACAACAATGTGATATTTGGAGTACTGGTATGGTGCTGCAGGTTAACACGCTGGACTGCAAGGTTGGTTTGAAGCACAAGGTTGGTAGTTCAAGTTCACCAGCGCTCCTCAGAAAATCAATACAGGGTTGCTATGAGTCGGAGCCAACTTGAGGGTACTCAACAACAACAATGTGGTATTCATGCATTTACAGCAGAGATATTGAGGACTCTGGAGGTATTATGTAACATATAGCAAAAAAAAAAAAAAAAAAGAAATCTCAAATCCATAGCAAATCTGGCCTCCAGGGTTTTGGGTTTGTTATGACCAGATCTTTCAAACTTGGAAGCTATTCTCTCATTCAGAGATAACTGCACATCTCTCCTTGTTCCTAATGTATTTATTCTAAGGCTTAGCTCTCAGAGAACAATTTTACTTGCCCAATTTTCAAGTTTTAGGGAACTCTCACTATAACCCTCATCAATTAACACTACAGGTGGGAAGTACATCTGTACAAAGGGGAGGTGGGATGCTAGCAAACAGAAGAAGGGGTAGGAATGTCTTCATAAGACAGCTAAGTTTTCCGGGAGAAAGAGCAGTCTTGATTGGATAAAGTATCAGGAAGTTTCCAGGCAAAGCAAATTACAGAGGCATGAAACAGCTGGCTTATGGCTGCAGATTGGAAGAGATGGAACAAGAACTGTATGGAAGTTGATTCTGGAAGAGTAAAGGGGAGTTATTCAAAAGTTTCTCAGAGCAGACAGCCCGCAGTTTACAAAGTCAAGCAGTCAACAAGGCAAAGAGATGAGACTGGAGGAAGAAAAGACAGGGGCCTGAATGTAAGTCCAGCGTGGAGTCACTGTGCCTATCTTCAGAAGACAGTGAGGCTTGGAGGTTTTTGTCTTTTTGTCCACAATGTGGCGCTATAGGGTAAACACTGGACTGCTAACTGTAAAATTGGCAGTTTAAACTCACTAGCCGCTCCTTGGAAGCCTTATATAGGCTTGCTGTGAGTTGGAATTGATTCCATGACACTTAAGAGAAAGGTAGGGTGCCCAGGAACGATTTATACATAGGTCCAAGAGAGGGACTCAGAACTAAGGAAGGGGAGTGGTGAGAGGAAAAAAAGAGATTCAAGAAAGTGTTGGAGAGAATCAACAGGGCTTGATGGATGTTTGATGTAATGGGTGGTTGTTTTTTGCTAGGTGTCCTTGCTCTGGTTCTGACTCATAGTGACCTTATGTCCAGCAGAATGAAACGCCGCCAAATCCTGTGCCATCCTTCAATACTTGTTGAGCCTGAGCCCATCACTTCTGCCACTGTGCCATTCCATCTCGTTGGGGGTCTTTATCTTTTTCATTGACCCTCCACTTTACCAAGCATAATGTCCTTCTCCAAGTACTGATCCCTCCTGATAATATGTCCAAAATATGTGAGATGAAGTCTCGCCATCCTAGCTTCTAAAGAGTATTCTAGCTGTGCTCCTTCCAACACAGATTTATTTATTCTTCTAGCGTTCCATGGTACTTTTAATATTCTTTAACAGCAGAATTCAAATGCATCAGTTCTTCTATAATCTTCCTTAAATCTAAGGACTTATTGCTGGTAGAGACGTTTACCAAGCTGAAGGTCAAGTGTGAACACCCTTAACGTCTGGATGATCCAAATTTAGAAAACAGAAATGTCTACTCTTGTCAGAGTGGAAAGGGCCAGAGACAACACACTATGACAAGCAATGCATGCAATTTGAGATCAACCGATCTGGGCTTAGTTCTTTGTTGCAACTGGGAACAAAGTCATGATATATCCTATAGCATGGGGCAATATTATATGATCCCACTTATACGAAATCTCTAGAATAGACAAGTGCATAGAGACCAAAGTGTATTAGAGATCACCAGAGGAAAACCCTCAGTGAAATGGATTGGCAAAGTGGCAGCATCAATGGGCTCAAGCATAGCAACAATAGTGAGGTTGGCCCAGGACCGGGCAGTGTTTCATTCTTTTGTGTATAGGATCACTATGAGTCAATACTGACTCGATGGTACCTAACAACAACAACAACAGAAGGAGTGAGAGGGAGAGAGTGGAAAGGCAGTGTCAATGCTTAAAGGATACTCTGATGGTAAATTTGGGAACAGGTAAGGGTGATGGTTGAGCAACATTATTTACATAATTAATGACACTGAACTCTACATGTAGAGATTGTTGAAATGTCAAATGTTTTGTTACATATCTAGTTACCACAACTGGAAACAAATTCTTTCTCTTAGTTTCTGTATCTGAAGAATAAACAAAAATACAAAACAAAACCCCAGTGCCAATGAGTAGATTCTGACCCATAGAGACCCTCTAGGCCAGAGTGGGGCTTCTCCTTAGGAGTTCTGAGACTATAAATCTTTACTGGAATAGCATCTCATCTTTCACCTGCACTGCTGTTTGTGGGTTTGAACCTCTGACCATGCAGGAACAACTCAGCACTTCACCCACTGTGCCACCAGGGCTCCTTAGCTGAAGACTAACCCATTCAAATCAACCCCACTACCATAAGGTGATTCTGACTCATAGTGACCTTATATAGGGTTTCTGAGGCTGTAAAGCTTTACAGGAACAGCAAGTCTTATTTTTCTCCCATGGAGTAGCTGGTGGGTCTGAACTGACAACCTTGTGTTTAGCCGTTAAGTGTTTATCCTACAGTGCCAAGAATTCCACACATCAGAATTCTGGGCCAAATTCACACAGTCTATGAGATTATGCATGTGAACATTCTTGTCATTTAAGAAGTATGCAAATTAATCTTAGTTGCATATGAATGAGGATACCTGGACTCATAAGGGCTAAGGTCTTCATAAGGAGACAGAGCAATGACAAACCTTAGATTCTAACACAGAATCCCTTCCCTTCTCTACCCCTTGATACCTCTGAAAAAGTAAGGACCAAATGGATTTAGCATATTGTTTTATTATCAGGGGACAAAGCCAATATAGAATGTTTTGACTGTGCTGTTTTCCTTCACATCATTGGCTATTAATAGAAGATCAATTATTTGCTTGGTATTATGCTTTGTCAACATGAATCATAGGTTGGTATTGTCAACTTGAATCCACCATTAGCTTCTAAATGTCAAACAAGTGAGTAGGAGAGACACACAAATAAAGTCTATTTGTCAGGATATGCAGAAATCATTCTCTTGAGGGTGTTTTGTCTCATTTATCTCAGGTAGTTAACTTGCTACAGTCACTAAGAGGCAATTATTTGATTCAATAAAATTATTGCCACTTCAACTTGTATATATCAATGCATATGATTTATTTATTTTTAAGATGGTCTGAAAATCCTATTTTATATATCTAATTGGTACCTGCTGTTGCCTCTACCATGTCGACCAGTCTAATTTTTCTAAAATGTCAAGAACATTTTCTGTCCCTTCTAAGCTTTAACAATAACAAATCCTGGGTGACTCCAGTGATCTTGCACTGTAATTGACCAGCTAGAGCTGAAAAGCCAACTGTGTATTTTGCAAGATGGCATTCTCACCCTCTCACCCACAAAAGAGTGCGATCTGATTTTGAGAATGTTGGGCAGATAGAGGTTCCCATTCTGCTTTGGCTGTTTATTATCTTTATGAAGATTTACCTTTATGAAGATTGCTAACTTAATTTCTGTGAACCTTAGAAATCTTACTTTTTATAAAATTGTGAATTGAGTGAAGTTTGAGGGACAAGATCATCAATTTTACATTTGACAAATCATGCACTTGGTTTCATCTCAATGATTGCAGCCCTCTCCATGCAGCACCACTTTCCTCCCTTCCTCCCTGTGCTTCTCCATGTACAAATAACCTCTTTCAAACTCATATATTTGTGGCATATGTAAGTAGATATTTCCCACTCTCAGAAATTTTACTTTAATATTGGAAAGGAAGATACATTTCTTCATTAAGGTGGTTTGAAAATCAAACTGATAATCAATGTAAAGAATTTGGGAAATTGTTTGATATACTCCATTTAGGAGATGGTACATGAATGTGCTATTTCTTCCTTTTAAAAGACAGATGTGAATGTTTCAATTGTTCAACTTCCATTCATTTACAGTCCTCTTTCTCATTCTCCTCTATTCCTTCCACCTCACTCTACTTCATTCTCAAAGATTTGTTGTTGTTGCTGTTGTAAGGAGCTTTCAAGTCCCTACCAACTCATAGCCACCTTCTGCACTACAGAATGAAACACTGCCTGATCCTTCCCAACCTCCCTATCATTGCTACGCTTGAGCCCATTGATGCTGCCACTGGACCAATCAATCTCATTGGGGATTTTCCTTTTTTTTTTCTGACCCTCATTTTATCAAGCAGGATGTCCTTCTCCAGGAGACTGGCCCTTGTGTGTCCAAAGTATGGGAGACAAAGTCTGACCATCTTGTCTTCTAAGGAGCATTCTAGTTATATATTTCTTCCAAAATAGATTTGCTTTTTCTTTTGGTGGTCCACGATACTTTTAATATTCTCCTCTAAACTGTAACTCAAATGAATCAATGATTCTACAATCTTCTCTATCCATTGTCCAACTTTCACATGCATATGAGGTTATTGAAAATACCATGGGTTGGGTCAGGTGCACCTTAGTCCGCAAACTGACATCTTTGCTCTTGAACACTTGAAGGAGATCTTGTGCAGATTTGCCTAGGATTTGATGATAGCTTTTTCTCTTCCACAGTAGGTCTTGTCCTGGGAATTACCTCCCAAAATGGTCTTGAAGCCTAATGGTATGCTGTGAGCAGGAAAGTGTTGTCAAACATCAAGAAATTTGTCTAAAGGTTATCTTACACATGATATCAGCAAAGCATTGTCTTTGTTAATCTTCATGGTTTATACAATGAGTGAACAAAGACAACTAAGCAAAATTGAGATGGTTAGTACAGTGATTACGAATCAGGCTCATGGTCAGCTGTTCTGTAGGAGAAAGATGAAGCTTTCTGCTCCCATAAAGATTTACAGTCTCAGAAACCTTATGCAGGGTTGCTATGAGTCGAAATCCACTCCACTGCATGTAACAAAAATCAGGAGGATTAAATGGAGATTAGCATTTATTGTTTTAGGAGCTCTGGTGGCACAATTAGCACTTGGCTACTAACTGAAAGGTCCGTGGTTAGAACCTATCAATTGCTGCTGCACAGGAGAAAGATATGTCAATCTGCACCTATAAAGATGTTGTTGTTGTTGTTAAGTGCCATCGAGTTGATTCCAACTCATAGCAGCTCTGTCTATGGTTGCCAAAGAGTGACTGTTGAGTTTGAACTGCTGACTTTGTGGTTCAAACCGACCTTGCAATCCAGCTTTATCACACAGCGCCACACCAGGACTACATTCTATAAAGATATAAACCTCAGAAATCTTGTGGGGCACTTCTATTCTGTCCTATATAATCAGTCTGATTCTGAACCTACCCCTACATCAATGGGTTATTCATCATTTAATTGGAAATTAATATAACTTCTATAAAGATACCAATCCCACTAGGCCTTGTGTGAGATCCCTTACCATCTTTACAATTATACTCTGAAAATGCCTGTGGCACTGGTCTCTAAAGCTGGTCCCCCAAATCCTTCGCTCCTTGTAAACTTTGGCACTCCTTACACCAAGAGAAGGAGCTTCCTCTCCACCCCTTTTCTTTGGGCTGTGTCTTCTCTGTCCAGTAGAATACAGCTGAAATGACCTCAGAACCCATGGAGACTGGCAGCTCCAACTTCCTTCTTGAAATGTTTATTCTTGGAGCTCTCATTTTCAGAATGCAGCTATCCAGCTAGAAGAAATTTAAGCTCTGAGTAAAATTCATATGGAGATGGTAAGATCAAAAGCCATAGCTAGCTCACAACTGCCGGGCAACAATTGCCAAGGATATAAGTGAACCACCTTGGATATTGCAGTCCAGTTCATCGTCCATCATTCTTCACATACAATCAGTATCACATGGAGCAGAAGAACCCACAGCTGAACTCAATCAACTCAAGAATGATGAGAGACAATGAAATAGCGTTAGCGCTAAGCAACCAAAATGTAGAATAGTTTCACCATACTGGCGAGTCTCATCTTCATGTTTCTTTGGGACTGCATTTATAGAAAACTACTAGTTTTGACTGAATCTGTAAGAACTAATTCTAAAATTGGGAAAGCCTTTATTGAATCGTATTCTTCATTCCAACTAACCAGTTTTGTTGATTTTTTACTCACACCATTTAGACAAAAACTGATGTTTTTTGTTTATTTTATTTTGCTTTAAACCTTCAGGAAGTTCATATACTTGGTTCATTGAGAGTTTGGTTATAAAGAGTAGATATCAAAATTACATTGTGAGTGGCTTGAGTTAAAGCCTTTCCTTCCTAGCTTTGTACATCTAGTCACCAGACAGGTAAGTGGACAGAGACCATTTGCATAGATCTTATCTGAATTTCTAATCAGATTCCTGTGTGGTGCTGTGGATTAATGCACTAGACTGCAAGGTCCATTTGAACTGCAGGGTCGGTGGTTCAAATTCATCAGCTGATCCTCAGAAACCCTACACAGGGTTGCTATGAATCAGAACCGACTCAATGGCACTTAACAACAACAACAGTCTAAGTTTCTTATCCCCTGTCCAGAAGGGGAGAAACTCTAACCAATGAGGACTGTCAGCTGCCAGACAGACATTTTCCCCCTTTCTAATCCAAACTGATGATTCTGAGACACATTCCTTATGGTATTCCAAAAGTTCATAGTACTGACCATTGGATGGTCAACTCCTGGTGCAGGTTGGACTGACTGACTCTCCCTCCTGCCCTGTTTTAGTCCTCTCAACCTCTTACTTCTGCCCTATCCAATCCCATTCTCAAATAAACAACTCATTATGAATCTTCAGCTCAGGTGCTAGTCTGGGGACTATATGCTAAGACAGACTCTATTTAGCTTCAGGTTTCTTTTTTCCATTATTTACTTTATTGCTAAAGTATAATAAAACTTAGAACTTCAACAAGTATGGTTGTAGATTCCGTTGCCTATTATGAGTCACCATTTCAGTTTATAGGTTTTAAAAAGAACTTTCTGTGGTAAAACGTGTGCAAGCCAGGAAGCATTTATTGTAGGCCATCAATGGTCTGGTGTTCAGCATCAGAGAAATACTGATTTATGTCACATGTTCCCAGAAAGCATACTGAAGTCTGTCTCCATGCCACATCCTAGTTTCAACAGAAATTATATGATGGGGGCATTCTGACTTTTAAAGAATCAGTACTTCATTAATTGCATAGCTATGTGAAATCTTAATGGGTGTGATGTTAACAGATGCTAGATATAAACTAATTTTCGGAAGATGATGGATGATTGTGGAATGATACATTGTGAAGCCACTGTTAAGTGACAGCTTCGTTTTTTGCTGGGTCAAGTTCAAAATCAGGATTCTTCTCTGCTCAAGAAGCAAACTTTGTCATTTCTAAGTGGCTATTAATAATTTGGGAAGTAGGGTAGGAAGAATGCAGGGTCCCAATGTCATCTTAAGACTTGCTTAGACATCAACTGTTTAGAATTCTCTGTTGTTGTTAGGTGTCATCAAGTTGGTACTGACTCATAGTGATCTTATGCACAGCACAACGAAACACTGCCGGATCCTGGGCCAACCTCACTACTGTTGCCATGCTTGAGTCCATCCATGCTGCCACTTGGCCAATCCATCTCGTTGGGGGTCTTCCGCTTTTTCTCTGACCCTCCACCTTACCAAGCATGATATCCTTCTCTAGAATTCTCTAGAGCAGGACAATTCTTTGTTATGAGAGACTGCTTTGAACATTGTAGGATGTTTAGCAGCATTTCTGGTCTCTGTCAATTAGGTGTCAGCAGCAACATCATCACTACATGTGGCAAACACATCGCCAAATGTCCCCTGGAGGCAAAATCACCCTGAGTTCAGAACCAGTACCCTAGGACAGATGCTGATTACTGGAATGATGGGATACCATACAACTTGGAAATGAGAGGTCCAAGAACTCAGGCTGTGTGTCTTCTAAGAAATAGACAGTGAAACATATGCTCCACCACACTATGTGGAGCACAGAGAGATGAGTGGTATAAAGCAGTAGTTCTCAAATTTTAGTGGTACGTAAGAATCACCAGGGGAGCTTGTTAGAACAGATTCCTTAAGTTTGCTGTGGAGATCCAATAAATTGCCTTTCTCACTACCTGTCAGATGATGCTCATGCTGCTGTTGCTGAGCCCACACTTTAAGTGGCTCAAAAGACCTGACCTCAGGAAATTCACCAGGGATTGAATGAGACAGACATGCAGACAAATAAGCAGCTAAGGGGAGAAGGTGTCAGGATAGAAATGCATACAAGCAAACACTGGGACAGTAGGGGAGTTGAAAGTGATGTTTATTTAGAGTCCTCTACAAGATGTAAAGCAAATAGAAGAATTGAAAAG
>NW_006408524.1:16243301-16245010 GCF_000296735.1 Chrysochloris asiatica
TTCCAACCTGAGGGGCTCATTTTCTGGCACTATATCTGACAGTGTTTCTCTGCTATTCATAAGGTTTTCAGTGACTATATTTCGGAAGTAGTTCATCACTCTTCCTTGTCTGTCTTCGTCTGGAAGCTCATCTGAAACCTGTTCACCATGGGTGACCCTGATGATATTTAAAATACCGGTGGCATAGCTTTCAGAATCACAGCAACTCACAAGCCACCACAGTACGACACACTGACAAGCGAATGTTCTGATTATTAAAGGATATTTGCAGCTTCTTCTCCCCATTTTGAGTTGTGCCCCATCAGAAAAAGAAGATCCTGAAAGCTTTGCTCCATTTCTGTCATCGTGGTCAACTCTACTTTGAAAAGGCAGCTCTTCCCCAGCTGAATTTGAGTGTCTTCTAATCTGAGGAACTCTGATAGCAGCATTATAGTGCTACACGTAATATCTTCATCTTCCAGCACTATATCTCATTATACTCCACTGCTACTCATAAGGGTTTCAGTGACCAAACATTCAGAAGCAGTCTGCCTCTCCTTCTTAGTCTGCTTAGTCTGGAAGCTCCGCTGAAACCTGTCCACCATGGTTTACCCTGCTGGTATTTAAAATATGGATGGCATAGCTCCTAGCATCACAGTAACATGCAAACAGCTACAATATGACAAACTGACATACTCCATTAAGAGTGTGGATTTAAAAGACCCAGAAAAAGTCATTAATACTGGAAGCTGAAACAGAACACTCATGAGAAACCCAAGATGTAATACCATGTAAGACAAAGATATAAGGAGACAGAAACCATGAGTGATTCACAGTTTATAACCATACACAAGGGCTTCCAATAGTTTAAGGAGGAATGGACTGTAAAGATAACAAAATTTTCCCATGAACTTTTTGAAGCCTCTCTCATGTAAATTTGTATATAAAAAGAGAGAAATGATGCTGTCAATAGATTCTTTCCCATTTTCATTTGGGAAGATCTTTCCTGTGTTTCAAACATCATCCCAGAAGGACTTTTCTTGACCTTAGCTAAACTTCAGCACATTCTTTAGTTTGCTTTCCTCACTAGGTTTATTGTTGCTATAACCATCTTAGGCATTTATGTTTGCTCACTTCTTTACCTTTCTCTCCTCAACCACTCAATGTGATCTCAATGAAAAAGCATCTTATCTCTTTCTTCATCCACACTGTGATTTCAGGTCTATAGTAACCTGCCTTTGTTGTTCAATACCATTGGATTGATACTGACTCATAGCAGTTCTATAAAACAGACTAGAACTGCCCCATACCGTTTCCTAGACTGTAATCTTTATGGGAGCAGATCACCAAGACCAGATCTTTTCTTCCATGGACCCTTTGGTGGGTTTGAGTGAATGACCTTTTGGTTAACAGCCCAGCATTTAATCTTTGATCCATCAGGGCTCTTATCTATCTGCCACATTCAAAAGCTATTCTGTGAATTAATTAATAATGCATGACTTGATAAAATAGAAAAGAAGATGAATCACAAATCCTGTTTGGAAATTGCAGCAGTGTCTAATTTTTGTTGATTGTTAATATATGTGTTATTTATTAATAAAAATTCATTATATGAACATTTCTTGATGCTGTTTCTCTTGCACATTCATTAATCCTTGGGGACTGAGAAGTAAAGTCTTATCTGAAAGGAAAGGAAAAAAAAAAAAAAAGCACAGTTGTGATTTTATTGT
>NW_006408524.1:16245110-16269003 GCF_000296735.1 Chrysochloris asiatica
AAAAAAAAAAAAAAAGCACAGTTGTGATTTTATTGTCATGACAAATGGAGTAAAAGCAAGTCTTCTCCCTTACTCCCTTTATCTAGCTATGCGGCACTGTGAAAACTGAGGTCCTACCACATTTGAGTCCTTCTCGTGTGCCCATGCATTACACAGGATGAGGTGGTTTACAGGTTTACAAGTGTCCATGTTGTACTAAGTGAGTCCTGTTGGCACAAACGATTAAACACTTGGCTACTAACTGAAAGGTTGGCAGTGTGAGCCCATCCAATGGCTATGCTGCAGAAAGAACTGGTAATCTACTTCTGTTGGTATTCCAGAACTGCCTACTAGGCAGTTCAACTCTATCAGGCGGGATTACTATGAATTAAAATCCACTCAACAGCATCCAATATCAAATGCTTATACTAATCTCACTTCTGTTAGTAGAGCCCCACCCATGACTTTATGGATGAATAAATAACCCTGTTTTAGTCATAGTACTTTCCTCCTTCCTTGCTCCATTACTTGGACCTAAGGATGAGAATGTGACTAAGTCACTCAACTGGGCTGATAGTTTAAAAAGCCCTTTTGTCTCTAGTTTTGAACCTCCCAGCATGGTTCGAGCCCTGAGACAAGGTGTGTGCTGCATGTAGAGTAAGCTGACTGAGAGCAGTGGTGTTGGCATTCAGTTGTACCTAGGCCCTACATGGAGGGAGATCTCCTGGGGCCTAACCATGTGCTTCTAACGTTAGCTCTATCCAGTGGTGTCACTGAGGTTGGTGCTAATTACTCACTGCAGTAACTTACGGGGTCAAACATACCCACCTCCCACGGGCCTCCTCCTGTACCTGACCATACAGAAGAGTCAGTAATGATTAGTACCAATTTTTATCATAGAATTATTTATGACATATATAGTTATACATTGCTCATACGTACCATTTCTTCTATTACATGAACAACAAAATTGCTTTGTTGTTATCATTCTTGAGATTGATAGGAAGTTAGTACTGAGCTCTTAAGTTCTGCTTTAGTTTCTATTGTGTTTTGTTTTTGGTTTTCTCTATGAGTCTCTTGGGTCCACTTGGTGGACAGATCCTAAATCTTCAAAGGCCATGAAGAGTGATGAATACATCTATCTTTGATTCACATACAGAAAAACTATGTCAACCAATCGAGCATTGTTTCCACACCTAAAGAAAAAAATTTGCACTTTTATCAGGCTCTCTTACAGTTAACTTTGCCTACGTAGTTCACAGTTGTATTCATACTACGTGACTCCCACCTACTGTTATTGTTGATTATAGAAAAGCTGGGCATCTTACCCAAAAATAGCCTAGTGACCAATCACTAGCCAGGTCTGGCACAGAAAGATGAACTGAGTTTCTCAGCTTCCATTCTTGGACATTTGGATATAGACAATCATGAACCTGAATAAGAAGCAGGCATAGATGATACATCAAAGTCATGAGGTTGAGTTGAGGCCATGGCAACCCCAAACTTATGTGTGTAAGACAAGCAAAGAGCACAGGTGAAGAAGATTCCCACTAGTAGTGAGAAAAGCATTGAGCAGATTCCATGAGAGGAGTGAAAACAGTCGCCATGAGTAGAAGTTGTGCTGTTGGACGGTTTCAGTCCCTGTTTCTATAGAGGACAACAATGCCGAGCTCTCTGCCAAGTAAAATGAGATCCCCTTTCCCTGAGCAATTCTCAGAGAGCTTGTGTCCTCCACAACCAAAGAAGGCCAACTGGAACACATTCCATGTGGTTTGGAAATGAGTGGGGAGACACCCCGAATGCACCATTTTAATAACAGAACTTGTAATGCATTTTAAATGACAACGCTACATTGTAAGGTACATCCACTTACAGAATGTAAATTCCAAATCATCTGTTAATGCTTACTTAGAGGAAACAACTCTCAGACACGCTGATTTCTTAATTAAATGATTCTTTACATCTGTGAATACGGAATTGACATTTTACAAAAACATAACATATATGTATGTTTTTAGATAGTCCAGTAAATCTGATTACTTTAGTTCTTTTGAACTAAGAAAAATAAGAAATGAACACAAAGAATCCCATTTTAAAATAAAAGAAAATGTATGTCCTACTACAGAATTGGTACCCAACAATTGCTAGATTTTTAATAAAGAAGGATGTGATGACATGTATGTGAACAGCAAGAAGTGTCAGAGTCTTCAAGGAAAGTAGACAGGATATTGAAACACACTGAAAAAGGTTAAAAAGATTATGCAGATCTTATAACAAGTTGTGTTCTTCTAAATGGGGAATGCAAATTATAATGTCAGTCTGGAGACATAACCTTGGACTAATCAGAGATCCATCTTAACCTCTACTGTTTGGGAATGGTTTTCTCAATGGACAATTAATGCCTAGTTGTCACTTATGCAAGATGGATAGGTACAGGTTCTGTAATAAGGCCATCGCATTCCGTTATGATAACAGCCTGTGACAATCACAGTGATTCATAAATTATAATTGAACTACAATGGAAAGCAGTCCGCTTGTGGCAGAATTCATTCTACTCACCACTTTCTGGATCCCAGACTGGAGTTACGAATGCAGAGCTGAAAGGCAAGGGTGAAAATTCTATAAGAAATCCTGTTTCTCCTGTCAGCTTCCTTTGGAACTTCTCATCTGAGGTGCCCAGGATCAGATGTTTACCAAATTGCTACTAGCTAGATGATTGCCCTCACAGTAGACAGGCTTTTCTACAATATTAATCCATAGAAGGGTTTTGAGTTGAGTGGTGATACTCTTCTTATTATTAGTTGCTGTCATGTTGGCCCCCAACTCTATGCACAATAGGATCAGACTATTGTGAGTGTGTGTGGCACTATGGGTTAATGCTCTGGACTGCAAAGTTGGTTTGAACCACAAGGTTGGTGGTTCAAGTTCACCAGCTGCTCCTTGGAAACCCTATACAAGGTCACTATGAGTCAGAACTGACTCAACAGGACTTAAAAAAAAACAAAAAACAAAAACACCTTGTGATCCAGAGGGTTTTTATTAGCTGATTTTTGTAATTAGATAGCCAGGCCTTTCTTCCTAGTCTGTCTTTGTCTGGAAGCTTGAATGAAACCTGTTAAACATCATAGGATCACACAAGCATCCACTGACAGATGGTGGTAGCTGTACATTGGATGCATTGGTTGGGAATCAGCATAAGTCTACTGCATGGAAAATAGGAATCCAGCCACCGGCCTGCTACTGCCTTCAAACTGGTGATGGTCAACAGCAATGATCTGTGCATTTATCCATTCATCCCACCATTCATTCCTTCACTCCATATACATTTCTTTGGTGCTTAACTCCATGTTGGAAACTGCTACACAGAGACACAGTGTCAGGAAGGAGACAATCACATGTAGATACTCAAAGACAATATATGGTAATAGGAACATGCTCATGGGGTGCTATGGAAATGCCTAGAAGGGAGCCTAAAACAATCTGAAAAGCATAGGGAAGCCTTCTTATCTTTGATGGGAGATACCTGAGCACATCTGAGATGATGAACAGGAGTTAGCCAGGTAAAGGTAGGTGAGACATTTCAGGTGGGGGAAATGAATGAACCAAATCACAGAGACAAGAGACAACATGTGGTGTAGGACAAACTTCATACAGCCGTTTACCAGGCAGAAGAATACTGGTTCATTCAACCTCTCTAGTGTCAATTAGAGGAGCTCTGGCAGCATAGTGCTTAAGAGTAAGGCTGCTTATCTCAAGGTCAGCAGTTCAAAATCTACCAGTTTTCCACAAGAGAAAGATGAGGCTTTCTGCTCCGGTAAAGATTTACAGCCTTGGAAACCCTGTACAGGGTCGCTATGGGTCAGAACTGACTCTATGGCACACCACCACCACCAGTGTTAATTAGAGTCCTGATGTGGTACTGCAGGATAATGCACTGGACCACAAAGTCTATTTGAACACAAGGTCAGTAGTTCAAACTCACCAGCCACTTCTTGGAAACCCTATACAGGGTCACTATGACTCCAAATGGACTTTACTGCACTTAACAACAATGTCAGTTACCATTTTTAAAACTGGTTCTGACTCATAATGACCCAGTGTAAGGTTCCTGAGGTGGTAAATCCTTACAGGAGCAGAAAGGCTCATCTTTCTCCCACTCTCACGGAGTAGGTGGTGGATTCGAACTGCTGAGCACTATGTAACCCACTATGCTGTCAGGGTTCCTTGGGTGGAGGGCAGACACATGATAAAAACGAAAATAAATTTTTGAAAAGACATTATTTGGAAGATTATGGTTAGGCCCATAAACCCAGAACAACTGGGCACCTACTATGTTGTTAGGCACTTTCTAGCTGCTAGAGTTATTGGATGAGCCAAAAATGCCATTCTCCATGAAGTAATCATTGTGGTGCTGTGGGTTAATGCACCAGACTGTAAAGTCATCTGAACTGCAAGGTCGGTGGTTCAAGCTCACCAACTGCTCCTTGGAAACTCTATACAGCATCATTATGGGTCGGAACTGACTTGACGGCACTTAACAACAATATACAACTTAATCCCATAGCCAAATGAATTGAAATTAAATGTGAAAAGCACCATTGTAGAGCTATGAACACATATCTTCAGAAGATCAAAGGAAGGGAAAAACTCAGATCAGTGATGGCTTTATAAAGGAGACAACTTTTGAACCTGGTTGTGTTCCTGGAGCCATCAAGGCACAAAAAGCCCATCAGGGAAAATCTTTTTCTAAGACTGAAACACAAAGGGAACACACTAACAGTTTTGAATGCTCTCTGGCGACGTCCTGGTCAACTTGAAAGTAGAAGGGGGTGAAATGAAGCAAAGGAGACATGGACTGAAATTGGCCATGTTCCATAGAAGCCCGATGACCTTGAGATGAGAGAGAGAAGAGGATGGGCTAGCTGGTTTGAAGTTCAGGGAGATGCATGAACTCCCGAACACAAAGACCTAGCCACTGGACACCAAAGTGAAGAATGAAGCAGTCAGCTGATCTGAAGAAGGGGGAGGCATGTGAGAACTCCTAGACTTCAAAACAGTACCTATTGGACCTAGCGTGGATGACTGACTGATTAGAATCCAACCAGATGAAGACAAAGAAGTATGATACCAGGAACAAGCATGAATTGCTACAACCTAATGAACTGGACCCTTGTTTATGCATGAGCCTCCCCAAAATTCCAACTAAATAGGGAAGGATTCTCCATATCAAGGATCAACCTTGTCTCCTCAGTACACTGGGTTGATAGGGACTGGCAACTTGAATTTTGGCTACCAACATTGGGCAGCTATATAAAGGCAAGAAGCTGCTGACTTATGAGCTTTCATGAGGGTGCTTAGTGTCAGAATAAGGGGAGTAAGACAGAAACCCTACTGAATAGTTTTCCTCATGCCCAGATGAGTTTGGTGATGAGGGGGATAGGATCTTATGATTCAATTTCAAGTAATTGTTTTCAGGTCTAATGGTGATTGTCACAACTGTCAATGTAGAAGAGGTGCAAGTAAGAGTGGGGAGCAGTTAATCTGTCATTTCAGGAATAGGGAACCCTAGGACCATAAAGAGGAAAGGGCATGAGAGGAGCGAGGGATCCTGACCCGAAAAGCAGGGATAACAGAGATGGTGGTGGAGGCGGTGGCATAGAGAGACAGAGCAGCAGTGGACTACAGGACCAAGGACTGAGAAAGGCAGTGTGTTTGTGGGCTGGAGGTTGGCTTGCAACATGTGCCCTGTGGATAGTTAAACAAATATATATCTACAGTGTGGTATGAGTACAGCCTCTGAAACCCTGTACAGGGCCGCTATGAGTCAGAACCGACTCCACAGCACATAACCACCACCACCATGTGTGCATAAAACAAAACAAAACAAAACAAAACAAAAACAAGGTAAATACTGTTGACAAAGGGTGCATGGAGGGGATTGTAATCATTACAATGATTTGCTGAATGTAATAATGGTGATCTGCCCTGTAAGCCTTCACTCACTTAATACACAATAAAAGCTTAAAAAAAAAAAAAAAAAAAAGACTTTATGGTTTAGTTTGAGCTTAAGATTTAAAGATTATCTCATGACAGTTGTTTTAGGAGTTCATCCAGCCTCAATAGTTCCAGAAAGTCTGGATTCCATTGAAAATTTTGAATTCAGTTCAGAGTTCTTCTACAGAATTTTTGATCAAAATGTTCAGTAATGGTAGCCAACACCGTCTACTTTTTGTGGTCTCCTGGCAAAGGAGGAAACCGGACATGCACTCAATTTTTTCCTTTGATTCCTGACTCTCGTTATGCTATTGCGTCAAGCGAATAGATACCAATTGTTGTACCTTGGGTGACTGCTTGTTAGGTATTAAGACCCTAGTCTCTATTCCACAAACCAGGAGACAGAACAGAAACACAACATTAAGTTAATTAATTGTGATTTCTCTCAAAACCATGATCCTAAACTTCCAATCCAAGAATATAAATCTCATGAGGTATTTGTTAGTGCATCAACAGCCTCAATCAATAGCTGTGTGTGTGTTGTTGTTGTTAAGTGCTGCTGAGTTGGTTCCAACTCGTAGCAACCCTGTGTAGGCCTCTTGAGTGGCAGCTGGTGGGATTATACTGCCCATCTTCCAGTTAGCAGTCCAGTACTTAGCCTAAAGCACCACACCAGGACTTCCAACAACTACCCTTAGCAAGTTCAATATTGTGCAGGTGTTCAGTTTAGTTATGACATCAACATAATCAATGACATCAATTACATTATTCAGTTATGCAACCAGAACCCTTAATTGATGCCAAATTTCCCATCACCATCCACAAAAACTCACAGCTTCACAAGCAATGACTCTTCTGTTCCCTTTCCCCTAATTACAACTAAAACTGAGTCTTTATATATATTTACTGCAATTGTTTAAAAAACATGGCCAAATGTATTTCTTTGAGATGTTGTAACACTTTCGGCAAGAAATAATGTTTTGTAATTCATATTGAATTCATCAGGAGACATATAATATCTATTGTCCAACTATTAGTAATTCTATAATTGAGTTTTGTGTTCGAGTGGTAGAAGCCAGATCTCTCTATTTAAAAGTAATTTTCCCCTTTGCAATTAGCAAAAAAACTTAGGGCAATACAAAACAAAAAACAAAGGAGACCACGAAACTTGTCTTGTAATTTATTTTGGGTAGTTTGGAATGGGGAGGAGCAAATATAGAGTATAGGGAATATAAAGCTGGCCCCACCACCTCCCCATGCTTTGGGTCATCATGAAATTAGAGTACTTTCTGGAAAGGCCTTCCTCAATGGCAGCCATAGATGGTCTCCATCAGTGAGGATCCTCCATTCTCAGCCCCTTGCCCTGGTTTAGAGGGTCTCTGGAGTTTCTCACTATTGTTTGGCTTCACCTTGCAGCAAACCTATCTAGATACCCATCCTTCCTTAAATAATTAAGAACTAGGCCTTAAACCAAATCACCTTATTTCCCAAAGGAATCGAAGAAGTAAAAGTTTTAATGTCATTCATGGCTTGTTGATCAAGGGTATGCAGGGACACTAGGGAGGCATTTTGATGATCTTGTTGGAAAGACACATTATTGGCCCCTAATGCTGGATGGGAGTCCTGGTGTGGTGCTGCAGTTTAATGAGCTGAACTGCAAAGTCAGTTTGAACTGCAAGGTTAAGTGGTTCAAGCTCACCAGTCTCTCCTCGGAAACTCTATACAAGGTCGCTATGAGTCAGAACTGACTCAATGGCACTAAACAACAACAACAATGCTGGATGAATGAATAGATGAGCAGATGGATGTTCTTACCCCATCAGAAGGCATCTATGACTTATCCCTTTAAACTGCTTCTAGGACTTCAGGACAGCCCTTGATGGTCATTAGAAGTCAAATTCATTCTTATAAAGAGTTGAGAGGAGTCCAGAGCACACAGTATTCCTAAGATCCATGAACACTTTGATAGAGCTGGTTCTTCTTACAAGTTTCCAAGAGTCACATGATAATACAATTCAAAAGTTACACAAATATTAGTCGTAGGATTTTATCCTTAGATATAACCTTATCTCATGAAATCTTATAAATAAGTCAAGGAAATAGAAAACCAAGAGAACATCAACCAAAAAACGGAATGCAGGAATGGAGTTGTTATGATTCCAAAACAATAACTTTAATAAAATTAGGTATTAGACTATTGAGGTAGAGTAACTATAATAACAATATTTGAAAGGAATTTTTCTCCTTTTTTTTGAGTTAGTCATTGTCTTCGTTATCTAGTGTTGCTGTAACAGAAATACTACAGTAGGAATGTAAAGAATAACAAATTATTTTTTTGAAGTTCAAGAGTCTAAAGTGTGACTCCAGGAACAGGTCCTTCCTTGTTTATTTCAATTCCCAGTAGCTGTCAGCCACCTTTAGAGTTCATGGCCTTTAGAGTTATTGAAGCAAGAATCACCTGCTCCCATAATAATCAGGTAGTTTCCCTCTTCCACTTGTCTGTGGCCACCTCTCTGTAGCATATGTTCTTTCCATAGCTCAGAAGTGATTAGGTTTAGAATCTACCATAATCCAATATGGCCTTATTAATATAACAAAAGAAAACCCTGTTTCTAAACAGGATCACATACACAAGCACAGGAACCAAGACTTCAACATATATCTTTTGGGAACATAATTAAATTCATAACAGTTGCAATTTTCCATTTTGTTGTTGTTGTTGTTAAGTGCCTTCAAGTCGGTTCTGACCCATACAGGGTTTCCGAGGGTGTAAATCCTTACGGGAGTAGAAAGCCTCATCTTTCTCCCTCGGAGCGACAGGTAGTTTCGAACTGCTGACCTTAAGGTTCGTAGCCCGATTCGTAACCACTAAGCTACCAATACCAATGTTTTCCACAATTCAACTTATAAAAATTAACATTACATGTTTGATTTGCTTTGTTCATCAGATGATTATATCAGCAACTTGTTAAAGCTGGTTTTTTTTGTTTTAGAAATATTTCACTCGAAATGTCAAACAGTTTGAGTAAAGACTCATCTGCAGTTTTCCTTAACTATCTCTGAAAAGCTTTGCTCAGCAAATGACCAACGCAAATATGAGGAAATGAAAAATGCTCAGAGCAAAGAAGAGTTTTGAAGAGAATTAGCTTTGATTAGGCCTTGTGCCTGGGTCTAATGACAAAGCAGTGTTCAATTGACCCTTACCAGAGCATACCTAGTCTCAACTTGTAGAGGTGCCATCTTGGTATTCAACGCATTGAATCCTGTTTATAGATTCCTGCTATTTCTGGAATCTTGCTGTGATGTTTCAGGAATAATGCACTTTACTGCTTGGTCAGTTTAAACTGCAAGGTCAGAGTTTCAAACCCACTAGTCGTGCCTCAGAAACCCTATACAGGGTCACTAAGTGTCTGAACAGACTCAACGGCACTTAACAACAACAACAAATTCTGGAGTTTGGCTTTTCTGGCCTGTGAAGTCATGAAGCAGTTAGTAATCCCAGTGCAGGGCAGCCACACTAAACTTCTTGACAAGTTTCTTAACATCCACGCACCTCAATTTTACTATAGATAAAATACAGATCAATTCTCTGTACTGTTCTTATTTAGTGCTCTCCTATTGGTTCAAACCTCCTAACACTCTTCTCCTCGTCCCCAACTCTTTAAACCTGGCTCACTTTTGTTGACTATAAACTTCCTGTATGAAGTTTTTCATGACTCCCTCTCTTCCCATGGCCAACTTGTTGGCCCCTGTGTTTCTGTTTGGAAGAATTGTATCCTCCAAAAATATATGTTAAAGTCTTAACTCTTGTTGTTGTCAGATGCTGTCAAGTCAATTCCGACCATCAGCTATCCTGTGTAGAATAAAACAAAACAGTTTAATTCTGTACCATTCTTATAATCATAAGCATGTTTGAGGCCATTTTTGGAGCTACTGTGTCAGTCCATCTCATTGAGGGTTCTTTGTCTGCTTTGTTGACCCTCTACTTTGTCTAGCTTGATGTCCTTTTCCAAGGACTGGTCTCTCCTAATGACATGTTCAAAGTACGCGAGACAAAGTCTCCCCATCCTCAATTCTAAGAATTCTAACTGCATTTTTCCAAGACAGATTTGTTCATTCTTTTAGCAATCCATGGTATGTTTAATATTCTTTGCCAGCACCATAATTTAAAGCCATCAGTCCTTGTTCTTACTCAGTGTCGAGCTTTTACATGCTCATGAGGTGATTGAAAATACATAGCTTGGATCAAGCACACCTTAGTCCTTCAAGTGACATCTTCACTTTTTAACACTTTAAAGAGGTCTTTTGCAGCATATTTGCCCAATGCAAAGTCTTTTGACTTCTTGATTGTTGCTCTCATGAGCACTGATTGTGGATACAAGTAAAATTAAGCCCTTGATTTCAGTCTTTACTCCAGTGATAATGATTTTGCTTATTGGCCCAGTTATGACGATTCCTGTTTTCTTTATGCTGAGTTGCAACCTATACTCAAGGTTGTTGTTTTTTATCTTCATCAGTAAATGCCTCAAGTGCTGTTTGCTTTCATAAAGTAAGGCTATATGTACACTTCACAGAATGTCTTCCATGCTGATGCCTCATTCATTCTTCATCATATAGTTCAGCTTCTCAGATTATTTGTTCAGCATAAAAATTGAATAGGCATATATATATGGAATCTTGGTGTGGCACTGTAGGATAAGCACTGGACCATGACATCAGTTAGAACTGCAAGGTCGACTGTTCAAACTCACCAGACACTCCTTGGAAACCCTATACAGGGTCACTATGAGTTGGAACCAACTCAACGGCACATAACAACAACAATAATAATAATAATAATAAAAGTGATGCACATATTTCCTTATTTTGAACTACACAGCAACTTCTTGTTCTATTCAAATGACTGCCTTTGGGTCTATGTACAGTTTCAGCAAGAACAAACATATTTGTTCTGGAATTCCCATTCTTTGTCAGGCCATCCATAATATTTTATGATCCACATAGTCTTTGTATAGTCAATGAAACACAAGTAAGCGTTCTCTAGTAGTCTCTGTTTTCAACCAAGATCCATCTGGTATCAGCAACAATAGTGCTTATTTCACAGACTCTTCTGAGTCTGATTTGAATTTCTGGAAGTCCACAGTCAATGGTCTGCAACTGTTTTTGTATTATCTTCACCAAAATTTTGCTTGCATGTGATACTAATGGTATTGTTTTGCTCAATAATCTCTGTATTTTGTTGGATCACCTTTTTTTGAAATGAGTAAAAAATATTGCTAACCTTGTGGTTTGAAGTCCAGTGCCTAACCTACAGCACTATACCAGAAGTCCCATAGAATACGTCAATATTGCAACTGGAGGCCTCACTTTTTCCTTCTGAGAAATGCCAAGGGTAGTCTTCACTTTAGGTTTTCTAACTCTAGCTCTTTGCACATTTCATTATAATATTTTCCTAGGTCTTCTTGAGCAGCCTTTTGAAATCTTCTGTTTAGCTCTTTTACTTCATCATTTCTTCCATTCACTTTAACAAGTTTCAGAACCTCTTCTGATATTCATTTTGAGCTTTTCTTCCTTTCTCATCTTTTTAATGACCTTTTGGTTTCTTCATGTAATAAATTATAATGTCACACCATAACTTATCTGTCTTCAATCATAAGCATCTAATACATCAGATCTATTCTTGAGATGATCTATAAATTCAAGTAGTATATCTATAGTCAAGGTCTTATTTTTAGCTTTCATGTACTTGTTTCAATTTTCTTCTGTTAGGAAATTCAACTTGTAAGATTGTGAGATTCTTCATTGTTCCAAAGATTCAATTGACTTGATTTCTGTGTGTTTCATCTGGCAAGGTTTACCTGTATACCCCACTGCCATAGAGATGATGCCTACTAACAGTGACCCCACGTGGGATTTCTTAGGATATAAATCTTTACGGGAATAAAAAACCTCCTCTTTCTCCCTTGGAGAGACTGGTGGATTTGAACAGCTGAACTTTAGGGTAATAGCCCAACATGTAACCCACTATGCTACCAGGGTTCCTTATTGTTGAATAAAGGCATTTGGAATGAATTAGTCTCTGGTCTTGCAGAATCCTATCTTGCTATCTCCAGCATTGCTCCTATTACCAAGGACATATCTTCCAAATGCCAATCCTTCCTCGTTTTCACCTTTCACATTCCAATCACCAGAAATTATCAATGCATCTTGATTGCATATTTGATTAATTTCAGAGAAAAGAAATGGGAAAAAAAAAATCTTCAACTTCCTTGTGTTTGATATTAGAGTTTGGTGCATAAATTAAAATAATATTTATAATAACTGCTTGGTTAATTTTATTTGTAGGTGTATAGATATTATTCTATTACTGAAAGTGTGGTACTTCAGGATAGATCTTAACATGTTCTTTTTAATGAGGAATGCAATGCCATTCCTCTTTAATTTGCTATTCCCTACATAGTGTATCATATGTTTGACTGATTCAAAATGGTCAAGATCAGTCTATTTCAGCTCACTAAAGTCTAGAATATCAGCCATTATATGTACCATTTCATTTTCCATGACTTCCAATTTTCCTAGATTCATATTTCATACATCCCACATTCTGGTTATTAATGAATGCTTGCAGCTGTATTTTCTCTTTTAGAGCTGTGCCCCATCAGCAAATGGAGGCCTCGAGTGATCTCCGTCCGTGTTAATAAAGGTCAACTCACTTCAAGATGGATTCCAACCCAAAGGCCTCTGGTAGGAGCAGACGAAATATACTTTGAGCTGTTGTGCATGTATAGCTCCAGTCAGCTCCTCCCAAGGGCTGGAGTTCTCCTCTGCCTCAAGGAAAAGTCATCCTTTGAGTCATTTATAGAAGAAGAACCTCAATGGAACCAAACTGTGAAAAGGGAAACCTCAGACACTTCTCAGAGTTGATGGCCATGATTTTACCAAGAGGCCCACCTTTGGAGGCCGTGCCACTCCAGTGGGTATGGACGGGCAGGTGGAAAGCCTGGAAAACATGTCTGAGGTGGACATGGACTTTACCATGACCCTATACCTGTGGCATTACTGAAAGGATGAGAGGCTGGCCTTCTCCAGCACAAGCAACAGGAGCATGACCTTTGACAGTAAGCTGGGGAAGAAGATCTGGGTCCCTGACATCTTCTTTGTTCACTCAAAAAGGTCATTCATCCATGATACTACCACGGACAACATCATACTGAGGGTGTTCCCAGTAGGCCATGTGATGTACAGCATGAGGATTATGGCCACTGCCATGTGTAACATGGACTTCAGCCACTTTCCACTGGACTCACAGACCTGTTCACTGGAGCTGGAAAGCTATGTGTACCCAGATGAAGACCTGTTGCTGTGTTGGAAGAATGGGGATGAATCACTGAAAACAGATGAGAAGATCTCCCTCTCTCTGTTTCTGACCACTTTCAGACTGGCCTTCTACAGCAGTACAGGTAGCTAACTTTAGCCAAGGTCTGATTCATATGTAAAAGAAAACACATTAGATTTCCTCTTTACCATCAATCTTTACCCTCACAATGAAAATCTAATTTGATTATTAAAATGATGCAACCTCCTTCAAAGTATGTCTAAAGACATAAAGTAGAAAGTAAAAGTGTTGTTCTCTGAAATCCCATTACCCAGAGGTAATCCTTCCTAACAATATAGTAAGCATCCTTACAGATATCTTGCTTTAATTATGTAATTTAGCAAATGTGGGTCCTTCATCCCATGCTGTTCTATAACCCAATTTGTTCTGGTTAGTAATGTGAAATTAATAGTTTTCCAAGGAAATGAATAGAGATTAATTGTTTTAAAAAAAGAAAGGTCAACTCTACTTTGAGCACGCACCAGCCACCACAGCATGACCAACTGACAGATGATTTTCAAATAGGGTCTTTTAAGATGTTTTCAGTTGAGTTAACATGAGCTCATACTGAAGTAGCATGAGTTCCAATTAATCTGATCTGTGTGTTGTCTTTGTAAAAGAGACTAATAGATACCTAGACACATAGGAAGACAGTCATGTGAAGATACGTTTACAAGTCAAGGAAATGTCAAGGAATGCCACCAAAGAGAAGCCAACAGAGACCAAAGAAGATCTGTCCTTTGGGATTTTGGTGGGAGCATGGTCTTGTTAGTGAATTCAGGCTACTAGCCTCTGGGATTGTGAGATGATGGGTTTCTGTTCTTATGAACCACTCAATTTGAAGCACTTAGTTTTGACAGAGAAACTTACATTGACACAGTGGCTTCAATATTGGGCTTAAACATAAAACAATTGTCATAGGACTGGGCAGCATTTCATTCTGTTGTACATAAGGTCCCTGTGAGTTGGAACTGACTTGATGGCACCTATCTATAGTAACAGGGAATTATACCCTCCTGAGAGATGTTTAGCACTGGGCGCTGTATATGAACACTCAGCATATGGGAATGTAATTACCTGTGGCTTATGGACATTCCTCCATTAAAATATAGATTCCAAAAGGTAGCACATTATTCTCATCCTGCTGACCATTGTCCTGCCAGAGTGAGCATACAATATGATCTATTGAATACACTAAATGAATGTGGACAGAGGAATAAGAAAAGGAGAGAGAAGGGGTGGGGGGAACCGAAGCCTGGAAAATAGGCAGTTGATTCCCTAAACTCTGCCCGCAGTCAACAATCTTCAAGCCCTGCTTTCCAGTGCGCCTGTACCACCCTGACAAGAAAGGAACTACAAGGACAATAATATAAGCTGGATGTGATATTGTCCCTTCGTGATTGGCTGTGCCTTCAGGACTCAAAAAAGCAGACACTGAAAGGCAGGGAAGAAATAGAGCACCATCCACCACGGGCCTTCCTTCCCTTTTCTTTTTTCCAGAACACACCACTGGCAAGAGGAATAAAACATGTTGATGATGGAGTCCTGGTGTGGCATTGTAGCATAAACACTGGACTGCAAGGTTGACAGTTGAAACCCATCAGCTGCTCCTCAGAAACCTTATATATACAGTGTCACTATGAGTTGAAACCAACTTGAATGCAAAACAAGTGATGGAGTGAAGTTCTGGGATAGTGCAAACTGTTATGCATTTGTCTACTGACTGAAAAGTTGGAGCTTTGTGTTCATCTAAAGGCACCTTAGGAGAAAGTCTCGGTGATCTGTTTCTGAAAGATCACAGCATTTACAATCCCATGAGGCACCATCTACTATGATACACGGGTAGAGTATGGATATAGGGCACCAGGGGAAGATACGCTGAGTTTGGCTCGCACAGTTTCCACAGTCCCATAAAAACACTTGAAGCCCCTGGAAGCCATGGGATAGACGTTCCTGTGAAGAAATTACGTCAGATTTTCCTAGAGCTGCCTCAAAACAGACAGCAAAAGCCAACAGTTCATCTGGAAAAAGTCAATCATCTATATGTTGTAGATAGAAATACCAGATCACAAATTCAAATATGCAAAAAATATATCCTTTTATAGAAACCGACACATTTTTTCTAGCACTTCCATCATCCCAGGCACATTGAAAAATTTGACCGTTAGTCATCCTTGTAGGTTCTTCCTGAAAGCCCACTGTACCAGCCTCCCATCCCACCCTGCCCTCCCCCTGCCACACACATATTCAAGGTTAAGTCTTAACTTCTGGTATCAGATGCCTTGGTGGGGTGGCAGGCAGAGACATTTGGTCATTGGTCCTGGGCATACCTGGGTTCTATCAGTTTTCAATTATCCTTATCTGACAGGACCCTACTGGTAACCTGTCAAACACTTGTATGAAAGTCTAAAATCAGAGACACTTTGTGGAAGTGAACAGAGAAGACTTTATATAAATAAAACCTTTTGTATTCCATTTTAAGTCTTGACATGATTTGGGATCCATGTTGAACTTAAAACTATCTTTCTGACAGTAACATCTCTGACCTTTGTACTCACTTAAACCTTATATTCTAATAAAAACATGTGTCATTTCTGTAGCCTGGCGGATGCGGGATGTCATGGGATTTTTCCAGGGATCTTTTCTCAATGATCAGGCAAAAGCATGACTTCACAAGTTGTTACCAGGAAGTCTTTCCTCCATGCTTAGCAGAAGCAGAATGTGATTGTTGTTAATGTTAGGTGCTGTAGAGTTGATCATGACTCACAGTGACTTTGTATAGGGTTTCTGAGGAGTGGCTGGTGAGCTTGAACTGCTGATCTTTCGATTCAAATCGACTTTTCAGACCAGTGCATTAATCCACAGAGCCGCAACAGGACTCCCACAATGTGATAGCCTGTACCAAAAGGGAATAGCGTTATTGATGAATTTTCTATCAAAACTTCCAGAGCTAACATGCTTGGGGAAGCAATTTTAATAACTGGTTCCCATCAAAGCTTGTTATGACATTTTTCTGTGACCATCTGGTCTTTTCCTGAAGAGCACGTATGCTTGTAATTATGAACCTTTAACCAATCATGCAATACCACCTAGATGTTATCCATCAGCCCTCATCCCCACTCCCACCCCAATTCCTTGCTCTCCTTCTCACCTTCCAAGTTCCCAGATTTTCAGCCAATGATTTTGTAGCTTTGGATCTAGCTCCTACTGTTATGTGTGCTGAACTCCTTCTTGTCTGACAGATCAGCCATTTTCACTCTGTGAATTCTAATGTCTTCCTGACCCAAACTGTCTCTGAACTTTCAGTAATCTTTTAATTTTGTTTTTGCAGAGTTGAGTATTCACTCTAACACACATGCCACACAGTGTTCCTCTCTGGGGTCTTGCCAAGATGCTACAAGGAAGCCAGCTTGATGCCTTCTGCTCCAGGATACACAGACTCCATCCATTCCTGCACCCCAAGTCTTTATAGACTGACGGGAGAACCCTATTTTCCTTCTCCTTTTCCAAACAATTCTGTCTCTGTTACTGAATACCTTCCACTCTTTACTTCTTTCACAAACCCTCAGACTCTGCATAAGGGCTTTATAAAGAAAAGGGGGATATTATTATTATTATTATTATTTTAACTTTTCATTGTGGATTGAGTAATCGTTTACATGGGAGAACATCAACTTTATATTCATCCTATTGTATTTCTTTTCATTGCAATGATTACAATCCCCTCCAAGCATCATCAAACAGTCAAAGGGTACAATCTGCAAGTCTGCCCCCTGGCCATCAGCACACAGCCCCTCTCTATCCCTAAGTCCAGAGTCCCCAGATGCTCCATCTCTCCATGTCGTCTCTGCCTCCATCTCTGGTGTCACTGCTTCTCTGGGTAGGGTCTCGCACTCTGCTCTTCTCCCTTGATGTTCCCAGGGAACCACCCCCCTCCTTCTGTTACAAAACATCTACCTTTACATTTGCAACCCTCACAGTCAGTCCTAATAGCAATTATTCACTATTGAATCACAAGAGTCTTATCACCATCTCTTTTCACCAGCCAGCCGGATTGGAAATCACTCAGTGAGATTCTACCTTCCCCTCGTTCCCTCTGGAACTAGGCTCCCTCTTGAAATCATGTAAACCAGTCACTTGTGCCTTTGTAGTTCCCCCATTTTGGGTAGCTAATGTCTAAGTTGCCCATCCATGTCAACCCTGTATACTGAAGGGGTGGGAATGATCAAAAGGAGATATTCTTGCCGATGACTTTTGCCTTTCTGTCCTGACACATCCTTTAATTGTGTCAGTGAAGCACAGGGCAAACAGCTGGCAAAAATGGGGCAAAGAAAACAAGGAAAGTCAGGGACACTGATAATAAGACCAGTAAAATAAGTGTCTCAAAATATTGACGCCATACAAACTTCCAAAAGCATGAGGTTTAAGGTGGATTTTCATACCCTACAGACATGTAACAGGGAGTACTATCATCTCCCAAAGCCCCATACATCATCATTTTAATCACAAAAGGTGTTTTAATGTCCAGACCTTCTTATGTAGAGACTATATGTGACTTGTTGTCTCTCAGCCCATATTAATCTGAATATTGCTCTATCTAACTCAATGGTTGGGGAGAGTATAAAAGGCCAAAATAAGTCAGTACCTCACATGACTTTTTTTATTTTCTATTGTGAATTGGAGTCCTGGTTTGGCATTGTGGGTTAAGGTGCTAGACTGTAAAGTCAGTTTGAACTGGAAAGTCGGCAGTTCAAGCTAAACAGCTGCTCCTCGGAAGCCCTTTGTAGTATCACTGAGTCAGAACTAACTTGACGGCATTGTGAATTGAGTGAAGGTTTGTAGAGCAAGTCAATTGGCCATTCAACAATTACTATCTATTTTGTTTCGGGTCATTGATATTTATCCCCATCATTCAGGGTTCCATATCGCACTTTCTCCTCCTTTCACAACGCTTCATGCCTTTTGAATTTTGTCCTTGGACAAATGCTGCTCTTTAGATCACAAATAGTAAAGTATTCCAAGGAGTATGTTCTTACCTAGTGTTATTGTTCACCTTATGGACTTGTCTCTTGTTTGGCTGAAGATTGAGCCACAAGGGTGAGTTCCGTTTTAGGCTTAAAGGGTAACTAAGGGTCAAAGTCTCAGGGGTTCCACGGTCTCTATCTGACCAATAAGTCTGTTCTTTTTATGATTTTGAGTTTTGTTTTGTATTGTCCTCCCACTCTATTCATGACCTACAAATTTGATTCCTTCGAGAGTGGTAAGTAGTGAGAGACAGGTAGCACCTAATTCTGGTTTCGAGGGCATAAAGACCGACGTTCCCATGGTGCATTAGTTCATTTGACTAATTGTTTCTGTGTGTCTTTGATATTTTTTTTCTATTTTCCTTTGCTCTGGATGGGGAAGGACCCATAGTTGCACCTTAGATGACTACTCTCAAGTTTTTAAGACCGAAATTGCTACTCACAAAAGTAGGACTTAGGACATTCTCTTTGTGCACTGTGGTCTGCTAGTTTACCTTAGTGTTCCTAGAGACTATGATGCTGAGCCTCCAGGCCCAGACTGATTTCCTCAGGGCATTTAGTATGTGTAATAAGTGTTCATAACTTTGCATCTTCTATGTTCTACTATATTCATATATTGATAACCTAGATAAATATATATGCAGAAATGTCCTCTGTAAAATTTACGGTGTTGTTGTTAGGTGCCATCAAGCTGGTACTGACTCATAGTGACCCTATGCACAACAGAATGAAATACTGCCCCGTCCTAGGCCAACCTGACAATTGTTGCCACACTTGAGCCCATTGATGCTACCACTTTGCCAATCCATTTCACTGAGGTCTCCTTCTTTTTCTCTGACCCTCCACCTTGCCAAACATGATATCCTTCTCCAGTGATTGGTCCCTCCTAACAATATGTCCCAAGTATGAGAAATGAAGTTTGGCCATCCTCACTTCGAAGAAGCACTCTAGCTGCACTTCTTCCAACACAGATTTATTGGTTCTTTTGGCAGTCCATGGCACTTTCAAGATTCTCCTCCAACATCATAACTCAAAAGCATTAATTCTTCTATGGTCTTCCTTATTCACTGTCCAGCTTTCACATACATATGAGGTTATTGAAAATACCATGGCTTGGGTCAGGCACACTTTAGTCCTCAAGCTGATACTTTTGCTCTTCAACACTTTAGAAAGGTCTTGTGCAGCGGATTTGCCTAATGCAATACGCTGTTTGATTTCTTGACTGCTGCTTCCATAAGTGTTGATGGTTGGTCCAAGAAAACTTACATATTCATGTGTGTAGTCACATTCTCCTTCACACACCTATTGAGCTTGAATGTATATCTATGCACTCATGAATTATTGTTATTGCATGATTATGTGTGTAATACTATTTACTTCTGTTGCCTTTAACTTTTGTACTTCTAGTTTCTTTCTTTGCCTTCACCATTATTTTGCTGACCTCCCTCTTATTATACATTGCCTTCCCCGTCACTCAAGTTAACATTTCTACCCTCTAGTTAATGATTTACCCTCCTTTCCTCTCCTTGAAAACCTTCCTTGATTTTTTATAATAGTGGTTTCATACAATAGTTGTCCTTTTGTGATTGATTTAATATTCTCAAGGTTCATCCATAGTATGATGCATTTCACAGATTCATCACTATTCTTTGTCATTGTATAGTAGTATTACATTATGTGTATATAACATTGTTTCTGGTAGCATAGTGATTACGAATCGGGCTGCTAATCTCATGGTCAGCAGTTCGAAACTACCAGCTATTCTGTGGGAGAAAGATGAGGCTTTCTGCTCCCATAAAGATTTACAGCTTTGGAAACGCTGTACAGGGTTGCTATGAATCAGAGTCGACTCCACCACCAACAACAACAACATAGTTTCTGGGAATCCTGATGTGGTGTTGTGGGCTAATGTGCTGGACTGCAAGGTTGGTTTGAACTCTAAGGTTGATAGTTCAAACTTATCAGCTGCTCCTTGGAAATCCTATACAGGGTCACAATGGGTTGGAAGCAACCCAATGTCATTTCACAGCAACAACTATAGTTTCCTTCTCCATTTTTCAGTTGATGGACATTTAGGTGGCATCCATATTTTCGTTATTGTGAATAATGCTGTGATGAATGTTGGTGTGTTATAGCTGTTTGGTCAGAGCTCTTATTTCTCTAGGATATAGACTGTGATAGTTAAGGCTTTGTGTCAGCTTGGTTTGCTTAGCATTCTCAGTGGCTTAGCAGTTAAGATGTAGTTATCATCTCCAAGAAGAGATCTAGTATGATGTAATTACCCCCTTAAAGTGATCGGATGCGACCAGAGCTTATTTGATGTAATCATCCTGCGTGCTGTAAATTCTCACTTCTATAAAGTTCATGAGGTCAGACACAATCTACAGGATAAGGTAGTATCTTGGGTCAGTCTCTTTTAAAATATAGAAGGAGAGAGAAGTAAGCAGAGCTCCCAAGGACCTACTATCACCAAGGTAGAAGAGCCAGGAGTGGAGAGTGTCCTTTAGATCGGGGGCCTGTGCACTGGGAAGCACCTAGATGCAGGGAGAGATTGAAAGAAGACAAGGGCCTTTTGCCAGAATCAACAAAGAGAAATTGGACTTCTACCCCATAAATGATGAGAAATCGTTCTGGTTACTAAAACTAACCGGTAGAAGTATTTCTGTTAGAGCAGCACTAGATAACTATGACATATGGCTAGTAATAGGATTGCTGAAGCATGCTATTTCTATTTCTAGCATTTTAAGGAAGCATTATAAGGTTGGCCACCATGGTTATAGCATTTTACACTCCCACCAGCAGTTGGTAAGGCTTCTAATCTTTCCATGCTCTTGGCAGTATTTTTTTCTGTTTTTTGTTTTGTTTTGCTGCTAATGCCGGGGTAAGATGACATCTCATTATTTTGCAACTCCCTATTGGTTAATGATAGCAAGCATTTATTCATGTGTTTGTAGACTACCTGAATGTCCTCTTTGTTTCATGTCCTCTGCCTATCTTTTAATTCGATTATTTGTCCTTTTGTTGCTGAGGTATTGAAGCTTTCTATACATTTTAAAGATTAGTCCCTTGTCTGACCTGACACATGGTTGAAAAAACACACAAACAAACCTGTTTTCCAGTCTTTGTTCTTTTTTTTTACTATTTTGGTGAAATCTTTTGATGTACAGTAAGTATCTAATTTTTACAAAGTCCCAGTCATCTAATTTCTTTATGGCTATTTGTGTGTTTGTCATTATATTTGATAGTGTATTTATGCCATCTAATAGGGCTGTTAGCATAGCAAGTAGCGTAGTGATTATGAATCGGGCTGCGAACCTCAAGATCAGCAGTTCAAAACTACCAGCTGTTGCACAGGAGAAAGATGAGGCTTTCTGCTCCTATAAAGATTTACATCCTCGGAAACCCTGTGCAGGGTCGCTATGAGTCAGAACCGACTCCATAGCACATAATCACCACTTATGTTAAGTTTGTCCCTAGTTTTTCTTTGGTCTTCATAGTTTTAGGTTTTACATTTAGGTCTTTGATTCATCTTGAGTTGGCTTTTGTATATTGTGTGAGATATGGGACCTGTTTCATATTCAAATGAATATTCAAGTTGTTTTGTTTTGTTTGATATTGAGTTTTGCAGCACCATTTGTTAACAAATCTATCTTTTCCCTAAAAACTGAGTTTCAACTCTTTGTCAAAGATCAGGAGTTCATAGGTAGATAAATTTACTCCCGGGTTCTCAGTTCTATTTTATTTGTCTGCATGTCTATTGTTGTACCAATACCATTGCTGTGTGATAGGTTTTGAGATTACGAAGTATGAGGCCTCCTACTTTGTTTTTCTTTAGTTGCTGTTGTTGTTGTTAGGAGCCACTGAGTCAGTACCAATTCATTGCTACCATTAAGACATCTTCTTTAGTAGTGCTTTGCATAGCCACGTGCTCCTTCCCTTCCATATAAAGTTGGTTTTTCTGTCTCTTTAAAGAATCATAATGGAATCTGGATTAGGAGTGCCTTATATCTGTAGATCACTTTGGGTAGTATCGCCATTTGTACCATGTTAAGTTTTCATATTCATGACCATGAAACATTCTTTCATTTATGTAAGTTATGTAAGTCTTCCATATATCAAAGTTCACCAACCATGTGAGAGACATGTCTGAGTTATCCTGACTTCACAAGGGGGAAAAAGAATCAAACTCAAAATCAGCCCCAGGTGATTCCTAGGAAGTAAAGGTCAGTCATGCCTCCACCCTACAACCTTCTTTACCTATTCTGACACCAACCAGCCTTTCCACAGTGCTCTCTGCTTCACATTTGGCTTTGATAATCCACTGCAATGACCACACAAAACTCATAACAATACTCACAATTATGGGGTTTATTAGTGAAGTCAACAGGGTACAACTCAGTATGCAACGGTTCTCCAGTCAGGAACACCTCTTGTCTGCCATACTATAAGCTCACTTCACTCTTGTTTTCAGCCTCTCAGCCATGTGGTCCCTTGGCCTCTGCCCTGCTAGAGCACACATTACAAAATTCTTTTAGCCAGTCTGTGAATGCCCAAAGGGCATATGCTTCAATCCAGTCCCCTGCCCATAGACACTCAGCTTTACTCAGTCCATGGGTCTAGATCCCGAAGCTTTTCTGTTCTGCCTTGCCACAACCTCTGCTGTTACCTCTGACATTACCTCTTGCCATCTCATGCTTCACTCATGCTCTTCTTCTTGATAGTCCTGGGGATCTTCTCTCTCTGCTTCTGAGATGGCTCCGTTTAAGCCTACCTAGCTGGAGGGCAAAACTAACCAATCTGAGCCTTAGAATTGTGTATTCCTTATTTGCATGGCCCAATTCCAGTCACTTGATAGGACGTAAGATGATTTCAGATGGAAAAGCCATATCGAGGAAATTCAAGACACCACAGTCTGTCTCTTTTGCTTTAGTGCAGTAGTATTTTGTAGTTTTCTTTGTATGAGGGGGCTTTAAAAATTTCATGGAAAATTCCATGATCTTTTGATTGCATTTCTCATGAACTTTTTGCGCCCCTTCATATAAGTCTTTTGTATCTCTGGATAGATTTATTCCTAAGTATTTCATCTTACTAGTGGATATTATAAATGGTATTGTTTTCCTGATTTTTTCATAGTTGTCTTTGTTGGTATAAAAGATTCCGGTAGATTTGTGTAGATTAGTCTTGTATCTTGCTACTTTGCTGAATCTTTCATTCATTTGCTGAATGATTTTCTCTCTGAGTCTTTAGAATTTTTTATGTATAGGATTGTAACATCTGCAAATAGAGATAACTTTACTTCTTTGCCACTTTGAATGCTTTTTAATTCCTTAACTTACCATGTTGCTCTGGCTAAGTCTTCCAGTATAATATTGAATAGACGTGATGATGACAAAGGGTATCCTTTTCTGGTTAGTACACTAAAGGAGAATGCTTTCCAGCTCTCTCTATTCAGATAATATTGGCCATTAGTTTTGTATGTTGTTATTACTAAATGCTGTCAAGTCAGTTCTGACTCATAGTA
>NW_006408524.1:16283942-16299104 GCF_000296735.1 Chrysochloris asiatica
GCAACACCATTCCTCTTCAATTTGTCATTCCCGGCATAGTAAACCATGTGGCTGTCAGATTCAATATGGCCAATACCAGTCTATTTCAGCTCACTAATGCAAAAGATATCGATGTTTATGCATTCCATTTCATTTTTGACAATTTCCATTTTCCTAGATTTGTACTTCATACATTCCATGTTCCAATTATTAATGAATGTTTACAGCTCTTTCTCTTCATTTTCAATTGTGCCCCATCAGCAAATGAAGGTCCTGAGTGCTTTTTGCCCACAGGCTTTACTGCATTTGCGTCATCACAGTCAAGTCTACTTTGAGGAAGCAGCTCTTTCCCAGTCACATTTTGAGTTCCTTCGAACCTTTGGGGCTCATTTTCCAGTACCATATCTGACAGTATTTCTCTGTTATTCATAAGGTTTTCAGTCAGTGGTTTGTCTCTCCTTCTTCCTAGTCTGTCTTCATCGGAAGTTCATCTGAAACCTGTCCACAGTGGGTGACCCTGTTGGTATTTAAAATACTGATGGCATAGCTTCCAGAATCACAGCAACTCACAAGCCACCACAGTATGACAAACTGACAGACAAGTGGTGGAGAAACTGGATACCACCAAATAATCTTGTTTGATACTAGACACCAGACAAGTTTACCTGGGCCATCAATTAGTGAGTTGCTCCCCTAAGTCCATTTCCTATTATAGCAGAGCTCATAAAATTCTACATTTCCCAGTCTCCCTTGCAATTAAGTTGTATCCATGTGAGTGAATCTCGCCAATGGAATATAGGAAGAGGCAAGGTAAATAATGTGTACACTTAGTGTATAAATAACTTTAAATATGAGAACCAGCACAAACAATTCCTATGAGACAGAAGTCAACGAACCATGTCCCAGTTTTCCCACACTCTCCAAACTGCTATACCACTTCATCTCTGACAACAGCCACTCTCTGTTTCTTAAGCACTCTTCCCTACCTGCCACGTCTCAGAGGAATAAAAAATCTTACTCATGGCTAAGTAGTTTATTAAGGAAATGGTGGTTATGTGCTGTGTAGTCGATTCCTACTCACAGCGATCTGGTATAGGGTTACTGAGGCTATAAATCTTTATGGAAGCAGAAAGTCTCATATTTCTCCCTAGGAACACCTGGTGGACTTGAACTGCTGACCTTGTGGTTAGAAGCCCGACATGTAACCCACTGCGCTACAAGGATTCCTTTATTAGGAAGTAACAGAGTACAAGTTGGGGTGAGGGTCAGCAGGCTCAGGGAGTATGTAGCAAGGTCTCCCATCTTCAGCCATGGGCAGCTCTCTTCGGCCCTCTCAATCCTGTAGGTCTCCTCTCAGCACCCCTCTCCTCCCAGGAGGACAGGCTTCTCTAAGTTCCTTAAGAAAGACTTCTTTTGGCTCTGCTGTCTGTCACCGACAGCTGTGCCATTTGGCCTCTTCCAATTTTTTCACCTCATCAAAGATCCTGCTTCTAAGTATGGCTGGCATCTGTCTCTCTCAGCCCTCTAGTACCTCCCTACAGAATCAAAGCCTCTTTTCAAATTTATAATCCCTGGTAGAGATGTAGTACCCAGTAAGAGAGAGATGTTGGAACCATCTGAAGTCCAAAGATGTGGTGAAACCCTTAGGAAATTGTTTACTACAGATTAGTAAGAATTTACAAGTCAGCCCTTCTTTACCTTGCTTACTGGGTAATGTACCCCGGCACACTCTCACCTACATCCCTTCCTACACTCATGCCAGGTATTTCTGTTGTGGTTGTGGCTGCTGTTCCTGAGACTGTAAACTCAGTGATAACAGGGCTCAGTCTTCTTGGTTGCCCCAAAAGTCCACACGGTACCCTACAGATCAGTGCTTATCAAGATTGGAGTGTCTGTGGGAAGCCCACTATGACAGTATAATTTTTGTAGATAGAAATTTAACTTTGTTCTTTCTGTCTTGAAAGATTTGGAAAGGATAAAAAGTATTTTGCCTTGTCTTTGTATTGCCTTTATTTCCACCACTTCTGGGACCCAAGGTCCCTGGGTGGGACAAATGGTTTGTCAGGGCTATTAACTGAAAGGTGGACAGCTCAAACCTAGCCAGTGGTACCTGGGAAGAATGACCTGGTGATCTGCTTTCATGAAGACGACAGCCAAGAAAACCCTATGGGGTAGTTGTGCTCTGTAATACATGGGCTGCCCTGAGTCAGAATCGACTGCACAGCAGTAGGTCTGAAGGACATGATGTTTCAGGTGGACAGTCTCTCTTTTCAGTTTTTTAAAAAAATCTAAACTCAATGAGTCTATGCTATGACAAAAGAAGGGGGACAGGTATCTTCAAGAGATTCCCAAGTACATGGAAGCGGATGGGGGCTACTGGCATCTCCAAATGTTTGCCTGTTGTTCCTTCCCTGGTGGCTGTTGTACCTGAGGAAGGCTAACACTGAGAACCTGGACTCCTGGGGCAGAGAGAATGTTTTATCTCCTCTTAGCTCAGCATCTGAAAAGTTTAAAGAGAGATTTCATTTACTTTGAAATCAAGACATGGCATTTCTTACATAACAGAATCTGTGGTTGTGATAGGACCTCTAAAACACTCATATTCAAAACAATTTACTACAACTGCTCTGAAGGTGAGAATACATTTTAACTGGCCGATTCTTTCTCGCTTTGTATCCTCGCTCGAGATCTCTGGAATGAAAAGCATTTTTTCAACAGCGATAACAACCATCTTTCATTTTCTTTGTTCTTATTATTTTATTTTAGCATAATGGAATCCTAAAGGAATCTTCCTTTGAAAATCCTGGTTTGATATGATTGCACTATGTTATGTTATTTATTTCAGTATCTCCTCATCTCAGTCTTATAATGATTTTTTCTTGCCTTTATTCTCAGAGGGCTTCTACATGCTCCTTACGCCCATTTTTAGATAAAAGCACAGATAAGTGTTTCTTTGAAAATCAGCTGGATTTTGATAAAGTTGAAGACCACTATGGCCCAATCTTAATCCAAATTTGGTCAACATGCATTTTCATGTATTCATGGTATCAAATAAGGAGCTCTGGTAGTGTAGTGGTTACAAACTGGGCTGCTAACCTCAAGGTCAGCAGTTCAAAACTATTAGCTGTTTCATGGGAGAAAGATGAGACTTTCTGCTCCCATAAAGATTTACAGCCTCAGAAACCCTATGAGCCGGAACCAACTCCACCGTACTTAACAACAACAACAACATGGTATCAAATAAATAAAATGATACTTTGACAGGGAGAAGCTTTATTCAGAAAGAAAAGGAGGAACAGAAAAGGAACCACTGGTGTGGCACTGTGGATTAATGCGCCAGACTGCAAAGCAGTATGAACTGCAAGGTTGGTGGTTCAAGTTCACCAGCTGCTCCTTGGAAACCCTATATAGGGTCACTATGGATCAGAACCAACTCAATGGCACTTAACAACAACAACATGTTAGTGGGAAAGGGTACAATTACAATAGGGAAAATACTCCGGCAGGAAGATCTGCAGGTGTCCCAAAAGAGTTAAGGGAAAGCATTTTCTTTTGTATAGACTGATAGAAAAAATAAACCAGGAGTGGTACGTTGGGATGAGTGGGTGACATCACCAAATAGTACCTCAAGAATGTTTTACACTGATGTAGAACTTGTCAGCCTATTCTCTGGGAGAGGTCTTTCAAGAGTAGTAAGTTGGCTTAGGTTCACTATAGGCCAAAGTGTAATGACTTAAGGGAAGGAGAGAAACTCAATCAAAGTCTGTCTAACAAGCACTTTGATTCTGATTAAATAATGAGGACAAGTAATTCAATTGCTCATTCAGTAGGCAAGGAATAGGAGTTTGAAAAGTCTGCATCTGTCTTGGTCAGAGGTCAATAAGATACATCTGTGAGTCTTACCTAGGTCCTATAGGAAGGATGGGTATTCGAAGCAAGTGGTTTTACTGAATATAGACAGTGGGAGATTTCTTTAACCAGTATCACAGAACTCAGATAAAAATCAAAATTAACAGTGGCTTTGTTCATTTATGTCGTTTGTTGTTAGCTCCTGTTGGTCCCAACCCATACCTTATGTACAACAGAACGAAACATTGCCTGGTCCTACACCATTCTCACAATTGTTATCTTTGGTCCCATTGTTAGAGTCACTGTGTTAATCCATCTCATTGAAGGGCTTTCTCTTCTTCCCTGACCCTCTACTTTACCAAGCATGATGTCCTTTTCCAGGGACTGATCTCTCCTAAGAATGTGTCCAAAGTATTTGAGAGAAAGTCTCGCTATCCTAGCCTCCAAAGAAAATCTTGCTGTACTTCTTCTAAGACAGATTTGTCTGTTTATTCAGAGGTCCCCTCAAGGAATAGTCTTTTCCATCTCTTAACATTCTACTCTTCTGGGTCAACCAACACCTCTTGTATTTATTTCACTGTCTAGCAAGTTTTGAGTGCCTGCTAGATGCTAGACACCTCAATGAAAGAGATATACAAGAGTGTTCCCTGGTCATTAAATCTCTTCCCTTCTCAGCGCTGGAATTCCTGTGCTGTGACATGGTCTACTGAGCACCGCACCGTGAGAGATGGATATATGCCCACCTTGCTACTAGAATGTGAGCTCGCTGAGGACAGAAAATACTTTTTGATCTTTGGCATCTCTTCATTAAAAACCATACATATTGTAAAAATGAAGAAGAAAAAAAAATCATCAATAAGTCAATTATGTTACCAGGGTCTATTGGTCTATTGAATGAGGAAGTTCTAGAATATATAGCACCCAAGCTGGAAGTGTCAAGTGGTTTGAGTTTACACAGGGACAATGCAGTCTTATGAAATGTAGATGAGGACGTATCCTGTGCTTTTGAGGGAAAGTAGGTAACTGAATGTTAAGCTGGTTTATTATGATTGGATGAGTGTTGCTAACACATGCTGATAAGTGTTGCTAACTTCCCTTGATAAGTATTGTTAACTCATGCTGACTCATACTGAAAAGAAACAGTTGTTTAAGATTTTGGGTAAAGTTGTTTTCTATAAATGGCCTTATGATTAATTTTTATATGACTCTTGGCCCAATGAAACCATTTTAACTCTTGCCAGTATAAAAATGTTTAGCAATGTAAAGTATGTGGAATGCACTTCCTTGAAGAATCAAATTGAATCACCCAGAAAGTCTTTCTCTGCATCATCGTTACTAATCTAGCAAACAAGTGCTTGGAGCATCATTTCTGACGTAGACAGATGCTTTCACGGACTCGGTAGAAGGCTGAAATCTTGGCCAGATCTTTCATTTTTTAGAATCCTTGGGCTCTGGTCCATATAGACATCTTAAGTTTAAAACAGTGTTATAAAACCCAGGAAAAAGCATTTCAGAAGAATCTGGACTAGAGACACTGCCCAATCAGACTTATACAAGTCTCCAAACAAACTCAGTTTCCTTATCCACTAAGTCCTGCTCCTACCCAACACCTTAAATCACGAGCCAAGACAGCTGTAGACATTCTGAAAAAATTTACATAACTGCCTCAGAAGTCTAGCCCAAACACCCCCCTCACACTGTGCTGACTCATAGGCCCAAAATACATCTGACCAGTGAGGCAGAAATAATGTTTTTCACTGGCTTTTAACTATCAGCCGCCCCCAGTTCTGTTCTCTTTAGTGCTGGGGGCAAGATTCTTATTTGGTGGTGAGAAAAAAAAAAAAAGAAGTATGCCTGCTAATCCCCATTCAGAAGTGATAAAAGTAAGCAAATGTATGTTTACCTATATGTATTTACTTTAAAATGCCATTCTCCATCTCAGGCCCCCACTTCCCGCCCCCCCCCCATCACCATAGAATTCTTTTAACCTAATAATTGTTATCCTGGAGTTGTGCCATCATCCGATATTCAAAGAAACAATGTTAAACATCACTGAGAGACTGTGAAAGAGAATCACATTCTCCTTACAGAGAGACTCAGTTGAAATTTCTTTCTGTTTTACACTCAGTCTGTTCATCAACCAAGGGATGGATTTGATTTAACTGATGTTAAAAATATTGCAAAAGGTGTCATTGATCCAGCTTCCCTTTCTATATTGGATTTGAGAAAGGTTACAGCCAGCATTTATACACTGTTCGTGTAGGCCTCTGACATACAGTTTCATGTAACCCTCACTCTGGCTCCACTTCGTTTTCATGCCTTCTTGTCCTGGTATGTTTTCTGTATCTTTGCAGGTTGCCCAAATACTTTATGTAAAAAGGAAGTTAATACCCATAATTTAGTAATTACTCAGCTTGAATTCTTATCTGCCTACCTCAAGGCAGAGAAGTCAAATTGTTCAAAGTTAAAAGTAATTGTGCTCCAAGTATGGGTCAGGATACAGGAGCACATGTGCACTTTGTATTGGCAGACCCATATTCAGTGGTCAGAGTCCTGGTGTGGCGTTGAGGGTTAATGTGTTAGATTGCAAGGTCAGTTTGGACTACAAGGTCGGTGGTTCAAGCTCACCAACTGCTCCTCGGTAACCCTATACAGGGTTGTTACGGGTCGGAACTGACTTGACAGCACTTAACAACAACAACATTCAGTGGCCAGATGGAGAACAGTAGAGCAGGTTTACAAATGGTCTGTACACCGCCCCAGTGCCCACCTCCACACACTCTGCAAAATGTTACTGCCTCTGTTTGCTGGATGACCAGAGAAAAGAACCAATGTTCTTGGCATAATTATTATAGGTATTAAGAGTGAATCACAGATGCATGTATTAATCTGTACGAGTAGGCTTAAAAAGTTCTTGGAAAAATGGAATTAAAAAACAATGGAAAACTGTGCCGCATCTTAAGAAGCTAACACTGATTCATGCTTTTACATTAATTCATAATTGAGAAATTAGAACCACTGTTTCTGTCTTGTTCTGTCTAATACAATCTGGAATCCTGGTGTGGCATTGTAAAGTCAGACTGCAAGTCGTTTGAACTGCAAGGTTGGTGGTTCAAGTTTACCAGCTGCTCCTGGTAAACCCTATACAGGGTCGCTATGGGTCAGAATCAACTCAACGGTACTTAACTACTAACTATTACTATACTTACAATCTATGCTTCCTTCCTTATAGTTTAAGAGAATGACCTGGAAATTTTTGGACCATAGAATACTGGAGCTACAAATGATGCTTAGATTCATCTGTTACAAGTGTCTACATGTATGCCAGTAAATTGTGTGCATATGTTTTTTTAAAAAAGTTTAATTACAAAACTAGTTTCTATGTGATAGAAGAATATCAACTTACCCTGAAAATGTAGAATACAAGCCTTTACACATCCCCTCATGCTTTCGAGCCTAAGCACCTTTAATAGGAGCTTTTATTCATTCATTTATTCATGCATTCAACAAATATTTATTGAGCACTGGTTATGTGCTAGGCTCTGTGGATTAAGACAGGGAGACAGGAAATTCGATCAATAGATATATGAAATAATATCAGCTCATATTGAGTGCTGCAAAGTTTCAGTGAGAGGAAGGAGAGAGAGGAGAGTCTTAGAGTGTGACTATATGGCAGAGGGACTAGCAAGTGTAGAGTCCCTCAAGCAGGGCCATGCTGAGAACATTCTAGGCACAGTGCTTGAAGGGGGAGGGAGAGAGAACACAAGAGAAGATTAGAAATGTCAACAGTAGGCAGATTTTATAGGGCCTTGAGGCATTTTAAGGAGATTCATTTCTTTTCTAAATTCAAGGAGGAGCAATGGGATATTTTAAAATAGGAGAGTGGTACCTTTAATATATATTTAAAACAAACAAACAACTTTTCTGTAGGGAATAGGTGATGCTGAAGATTCGTTTTTAAGGAGGCACCATCCACAGGGCAGAATCACTGTATGTATGCCCATTTGACTGTTTTTGTAGTGTGGACTGGGAATCAAAATGTCGGTAATTCAAACCTACCAGCTGCTCCTAAAAAAACATATACCAGGTTGCTATGAGTTGGAACTGACTCAAGGGCACTTTATAACAACAACAGCAACACTAATATTTATAGCTGCATCCTGTTGCACTAAATGATTCAAGAATAAAAATAGCAGTAAGTATCAGTGGGCTCCCACAGCATAATCAGCAAGACCAACTTAGAATATCATGCCCACACCTGGAGTCATAGGCAGAGCATCCAAATGTGAAAGGCAATAAAGGAAAGCCAATACAGGATCAGACCCCCTCACCACCTGCCTGCATCAATCATTAGGGACCTATGCCTATTACTTATGTTCAAACTAACATTTATATCGTTTCTTTTTTAGAGTACATGGTGGTACAAACAGCTAACACATGTGGCTGCTAACACGCAAGGAGGTTCTAATCCACCTAGAGACACCTCAGGAAAAAGACATGGTGTATTCATGAAAAATCAGTCCTTGAGAACTGTGGAGCACAGTTCTGTTCTGACACCTATGAGCTTTCATGACTTGGGATGGATTTGAAGACAACTGGTAATTACATCTTCAGTAATGTTTTTAGTTTGAAATTGGTTAAGATTCACAAGAAATTTCCAAAACAGTACAGTAAATCTCTCTGTCCACTTCACTTAGTTTTCCCCAATGAAGCTATCTCACATAAACATTTAGAAACCCAACCCAACCCAGTACCATTGAACTGATTCCAACTCAGTGACCCTAGAGTAGAATTGTCCTATAAGGTTTCCAAGAATAACTTTACAGAAGTAGACTGCCTCATTTTTCTCCCTTGAAGTAGTTGATGCTTTTGAGTTTTGGTGTTGGAGGAGAATATTGAAAGTGCTATGGGCTGCCAAAAGAACCAGTAGATTCGTTTTGGAAGAAGTGCAGCCAGAGTGCTCCTTGGAGGCCAAGATGACCAAACTTCGTCTCTCATACTTTAGACATATTGTCAGGAGGGACCAGTCACTGGAGAAGGATGTCATATTTGGTCAGGTGGAGGTTCAGAGAAAAAGAGGAAGACCCCCAATGAGATGGATTGGCCAAGTGGCAGCATGGATGAATTCAAGCGTGGCGTCAGTAGTGAGGTTGGCCCAGGATCTGGCAGTGTTTCGTTCTGATGTGCGTAAGGTTGCTATGAGTTGGTACAGACTCGATGGCACCTAACAACAACAACAACAACAACAATGTTGAAATTGCCCGTCCCTATCTACCCTGTATAGAAAGGCGATAGGAATAATCCTTATTCTTAATACTTACAATTAATGTTATTTAAAATGCAGAATAATGCCAATTTCATCCAAATTTTAACCACTTAGAGATAACTTTCTGTAGCCATCTCTCTCTCTCTGCATATATGCAATTGAAAGCATAAACTACCTGTATAGATGTACATAACTTCTGGTGCTGTGTTGTAGAATACGCACTGGACTGTGAACCATAAGGTTGGTGGTTCAAACCCACCAGTCACTCCTTGGAAATCCTGTACAGGGTCACTATGAGTTGGAACTGATTTGACAGCATTTAACAAAAACAACATAGGTATTTCTATAGTTTTTTTTATATTTAAATTTATATTTACATATTTTAAAGATAGGATTTAAAGGTAAAAGATAGTGTAAGTGTCTCAAATAAGGATCAAAGTCTTTATTAGGTGATATACATGAAGGAGTACCTGAAGACCAGGTAATTCCCAAACCAATTCAGGATTTAAGTTTTATAGACAAGACGAGAGACATGTGTGTCTTTGTGATCTAATTGAGGTTTCAGTTTTTAAAAATCTCTAACTTCTGCAAAACAAATGCTTAGAACAGGTGTGGAATGTTTTGGGTTTTCCTGCCTTCTTGCTCAGGATCATTCCTTTCAGGGATGTTTTTTGCAAACCTTTTTATTTGCAAAGTTCAGGGAAGGGATCAGAAAGGGAAGAGAAAGAATGGAGACAAAGGTCAAAGCAAGAGAAAAAGGGAGTCTGCTGTAATTCTTTATGGGGGTTATCCTTGTTGGTATTCTTTGGTGCCCTCCAGTCAGGTCCAGCCCATAAAGACTCTGTGGATAACAGGACAAAACACCACCTCTGGAAAGCAATATAGCATATCCTCAGAAGTTTGGAAATAGAAATACCTTATGATCCAGCAATTCCTCTACTTGGAATTTACCCACAAAAAATATGAGCCATAACACAAGTAGATATATGCACACCAATGTTCATAGCAGCACTATTTACAATAGCAAAAAGATGGAGACAGCCTAAGTGCCCATCAACTGAAGAATGGATAAACAAACTGTGGTACATACATATAATGGAATATTATGCTACCTTGAAGAACAACAAGGAAGCTGTAAGTTATCACGTAACATGGATGAACCTTGAAGACATTATGTTGAGTGAAATTAGTCAGTCACAAAAGGAGAAATACTGCATAGGACCACTACTGTAAAAGACTAGGAAAAAAACAAAACAAAAACATACTAAAGGTGGTGAGAGAAGGAAGATTTTTTGCTGGTTACTGGGATGTGGGTGGTGGGGTGAGGGGAGCGAGGGTAAGGTGGAGCACAGGGTAGGGCAGAGACACAGGATATTTTGGGTGCTAGGTAGGGGAGCAATACACAAGAAGGGGGAGGGGAATGGAAGAATAAGGCAGATGGGAAAACAATTAGGCAGGTTTGCATGGGCTGAGTGGAACAACAGGGCTCTGGGATACAGGGATTGAGACATGGTTGGAATGGGCAAAAGGGGGAAAATAATGGTAAAATACTTGGCTGTCTTTTGAATCTTGGTTTCCCTGGCATACCATTATAAAATAGACACTGGAGGGGGATAGAAAGGAATAGCAAGAAATATCACCATAGAAAGCTTGTAAGTCCGTCTTCTATCTATAACTGATTGGAATACCTAAAATGGGTTGCAATGTGCCCAGTGAAGGAGGCTTCCTGAAGAGCCTCTGCATTACATAAGACCATAGGTGGAATCCTGAACCTCACCCAGAATCTTCTGAGGTAGGAAATTTCCACTTGAAAGGACAAGCAGACCAGCCTGGAGCAATTAGAAGAACAGAAGATACTTCTTGAAAGAAAGACCAACAGGAAATATACAAAACAATAATGGCAGTCTGACTGATTAGTAAAAGAACAAGCAAGTTGCTCACCCAGGAGAGACATCAAAGCTAGTGGTGGGTCCCCTCAGGGCAAACCCCCTTCCAAGACTAAGACTCAATGGGAATATATGAGCAGACATGCACTCTGATTGGTGACCACACTTGTCACCGGTAAGGGGAAGTAAGGGGAAAACAACAAAGAAGCTGGGAGCTAAGCCCTACAAAGTTCAATAGACTCCTGTGAACCCAGGTAGAGACCTGGTTGGCCAGCAGTGTGGCCCAGGGTCAGTGGCATAGCCACAGAGGACTAGAGTGGAGAGTGAAGTGTCCAGCTAATAAGAGAGGGCATATGCATAAGAATAGTGAGCTCTGGTAGCGTAGTGGTTACGAATCGGGCTGCCAGCCGCAAGGTCAGCAGTTCGAAACTACCAGCCGTTCCGCGGAAGAAAGATGAGGCTTTCTACTCCCGTAAAGATTTACACCCTCGGAAACCCTGTACAGGGTCGCTATGGGTCGGAACCGACTCGATGGCACTTAACAACAACAACAACATGCATAAGAACATCCACTTTTGCAGACAATACCCACTAGACCTGACTTCAATGACCGGATGATCAGAGCTCAACTAGAAGAAGAAAGAAGAGGAAAAAAAGAGTAATCTGATACAATTTGATGAACTTGACCTACACCTATGGATGCAGTAGCTCAAAAGTGGGAATTAATCTTTACAGTGAGCATCATTCCCACCCCCTCTATACAAAGATTAAACAGGGATGGGCAACTTGGACATTGGCTACCCAAAATGGGCAGGCTACAAAGGCAAGAAGTGACTGGCTTACAAGCTTTCAAGAGGGAGCCTAGATCCAGGGGGTGCGGAGGAAGGTAGACTCTCCACTGAGTAATATCCAATCTGTCTGGGCAGGGCTAATGAAAGGAGATGAGGATAGGTCCCTTGTGGTACAACAATGAATAATTGTTATCAGGACTGACTGTGAGGGTTGGAAATGTAAAGGTGGGTATTTTGTAACAAAAGCAGGGGAGTGATTGACTATGCAGTCCAGGAGCCAAGGTCCCTGGAACCATTAAGGGAGAAAAGCGGAGTACGAGAGCCTACACAGAGAAGCAGTGACTCCAGAGATGGAGGCAGAGATGATGACATGGAAAGATGGAGCGGCTGAGGACCCTAGACTCAGAGAGGGAGAAGGACTGTGTGCTAATGACCTGTGGGACAGGCTTGCAGGGTATCCCCTTCAGTTGGTTGATGATGCATGGAGAAGATTGTAACCATGGCAATGGAACCATATATGATAGGATGATGTAGAGCTTATGTTCCCCCATGTAAACTATCACATAATTCACAATAAAACATTAAAAAAAAAAAAAGTACTGACAGGTAGCACAGCATGGTAAACACACTGAAGTGTACATTGACAAATAGTCAAAAGGACAGACTTCTGGTTTGTTTTCCCACAATAAAAATTGTTATCAGTCACTGCTTAAATAGCAAAAAAAGAAAAGGTAAACGACCTTTATATGTAAACAGGTAGGAGCTCTGGTAGCGTAGTGGTTACGAATCGGGCTGCGAACCTTAAGGTCAGCGGTTCGAAACTACCAGCCGCTCCGCGGGAGAAAGATGAGGCTTTCTACTCCCGTAAAGATTTACACCCTCGGAAACCCTGTACAGGGTCGCTATGGGTCGGACCCGACTCAATGGCACTTAACAACAACAACAACATCACATCAGTCCAGAAAAGATGAGTCATGCATGCAAGAAATGCTGCTTAGACAATTGAAATTCAGCTCTACACAGCCACAGGAAACAAGAATAGTTACATACTACTTTCTGACCCATCTTATAAACAAATAAATTCCCAATGGATGAAAGGTATAAAATGTTAAAAAATTAAACTACTAAAATATCCAAGAGCCCTGGTGTGGTGCTGTGGGTTATTGCACTGGACTACAAGGTCAGTTTGAACGGCAAAGTCAGTGGTTCAAGCTCACCAAGCTGCTCCTTGGAAATCCTATACAGGGTCGTTATGGGACAGAACCTACTCGATGGCACTTAACAACAATATAATAGCAAAGGAAAATATAGGCAAATATTTTTATAATTTTGGGATGAGGAAAGTTATAAAACTCTGAAACCATAAATAAAATATGATGAAATTGGCAAAATAAACACGAAATCTTTGACATGGCAAATTTATACCCTAAACAAAATTTAGTGACAAACCGGGAGAAATATTTACTACTTGTTTGACAGATAAATGGGTGATATCCTTACTACACAACATTTTTATAAATCATTATGAAAGTGATGAGTATGCCATAGAGAAATGAGAAAAGGTTATAAATAGCATTACACAGAAAATGGATACAAGTATCTGGTGGAATTATTAATATCTAAAATATAAATTAAAATGGGATTCTAATAATTTATTTATATATCTGTATATTGTCCATTTTAGAAAACATTTTAATAAATAATGGGATTTTTTTAGGATATTGTTATTCTAAATTTATTCTCTAGGGTTCATATTTTAATATCACATTTTGAAAACATTTAACTGAAGAATATCGCACATAGAAAATGTATTCGACACCTAAATGTACTATTTCATAAAGCATCACAAAATAAACTTCTGTTTCACCACCACCAGGTCAAGAAATAAAATTTTACTGGCATCTCAAAAGTCCACTTAAAGGACACTTTAAATTACTACTCTGTCCCTCCTTTCCCAAGGCAAGCATTGTTTTAGTTTCTTAAAAACAACAGCAAAAAACTGTTGCCACAGTAGGGTCAATGCTAATTCGTAGTGATACTATATACCCTGGTACAAATGCCAGGTGTGATTTCCAAGGCTACCATCTTTATAGAAACCTACTACCACACCTCTGAGGGCCTGGTGGGTTTGAACTCTAAGTTAGCAGCAGAGCATTTAAGCATTCTTCTACCAGGGCTGCTGGTGATTTCCAATGGTGTTGTTGTTATGTGCCTTGGAGTCAGTTCCTACTCATAGCAACCTTGTACAGGGTTTCTGAGGCTGTAAATCTTTACGGGAGCAGAACGCCTCATCTTTCTTCTGCGGAACAGCTGGTAGTTTCGAACTGCTGACCTTGAGGTTAGTTGCCCCGGTGATTTCCAGTACTACAGTTTAATTTTATCCATTTTTGAACTTTATCGGGAATCTTTCTTTTTATGTCTGTCTTCATTTTTTTCAATAGTTTGTGATAGTTATCATTCTTTTTGTATGTAGTTGTGCTTATGACAACTGTTGAATTAAGTTTTATTGATTATAAACAGTATAACATTCTACTCTTGGCATTTGAATTGGTTCTAGTTTTTGGCTCTTTATGAATGATAAGACTGTGAACACTATTATATATTTCATTTTGTGTAACTGTACAAGCATTTCTGTCAGTTCATTTATAGAATTGTAAATACTTAGTCATAGGCAATGTGTATAATTCATTTTAATGGATCATGCCAGTTTATTTCCCAAATTTCTTATACCCATTTACACTTTTGCTAGTAATGCATACATATAAGGGTTCAAATTCTTACCAACATTTGATCATTTTAGACTTTGTAATCTAGCCACTCTATGGACCGGCAGTTCAAACCCACCAGCCGCTCCTCAGAAACCCTATACAGGATTGTTATGAGTCCGCAACGACTCAAAGACAGTTAACAACAACAACAATGTAGCCATTCTAGTGTGAGTATGTCTTTAATTTTAATTTTTCTGATGACTATGAGACACTGACAACATTATATTGTAGACAACTCACTGAATTGGAGCATGAAGCCTTTATGTGTGGCTGTGGTTAAGTGCCATCACGTCGGTTCTGCCCCATAGTGACCCTGTATAGGGTTTCCAAAGAGCATCTGCAGAGTTTTACCCTGAAATTAAAATTAATAACATGAAAAGTTGTGTTGCTGCTTCTGTTAAGTGCCACTGGTTCCACCTCATAGCGACTGAAAGGACTCTGCTACAGTGTTTAAACTCTTTTAAGACCCCGACCTAGTTTACAGAGCTTGTTTTGTGGGAATGGAAAACCGCTGGCCCCACTGGTAAGCCTGATGGATTAACACAGTGGCGGTAACATGTTCAAACATTGCAGCAGTTGTGAGCATGGCACAGAACTAGGCAGTGTTTTGTTTTGTTCTATAT